>NW_008824900.1:622061-641406 GCF_000699105.1 Pygoscelis adeliae | reverse complement strand
CAGCCACTAGCCAGAGCTGTAATTAGCCTGGCTAATTTTCTGTTCTCTCATTTGTCTTCCTACTAAAAAGCACTTGTCATTAATCATGGGTTTTATTTTATTTTAACGGTGTTTAATTTTGAATGCCTGGGTTACTGCATGAAATTGCATTCTTCTGATGCCTGCGCCCACATTTCCAGGGAGCCAGCGGGGCAGCAGGCACGATGGAAATGGGAAAGAGAGCTGATGGTGGCCATCCTTGCACAGGCTGGTGCTTGTAACTCGGGAGGTTTGCAGGCAAAACACTGCAGTAAATTGTGCTTCCCTTGCCAAATGGCATCTCGACTTTAAAAATCTTCTGGTTGCACTGTTCGGTTTATGTTCTCAAGCAGCTGTGCTTGGCAATTGGGGAGGGGGGTAGATGCTAAGCACGTTTGGCTTGTGCAAACGTCTTGTCGTTGTGAGATGCATTGGGACTGGCTCGTTTGCCCTCTTCGGAGTGGTGCGGGGTTGGAAGGAGACAGCATGTGTGCGTGGAAGTTATTTGGCACATCAGACAAACCAAATCCCTCCATTCATTTCCACCCATTTCTGTGGCATTGCACGGCCTTTCCGAACGGTTACTTTTACTGAATCAGGGAAATGCGTAAAATAAAAAAGGAAAGCTCCAAATTGCCAAGCTCCAGGCTGGCATTTGTTTTTGCATTTGTTGATTTTTCTAAAAATAGCCTGGTATCACCAGGAGATGGGCCCGTGTCCTTATCTCGTAACTGGGCTCCACTTGACTCACATTCTCCTCGTCCCTGGGTGTAAGCAGGGCGGTCGCAATGGTGAGAACAAAAATGTGTTTCCTTTCTTCGCCTGAAGTCAAGTGATGCTTTGCCATTAGGGGTGCTTAGCAAAGCCTGGTGGCCTGGACCCACATGCACCCAGGCCACCGTCTTTGCAGAAGGGCTGCATGCGGCTCAGCAGAGCAGGTCCACACCATCCCCCAGCTCGCAGCAGAACCACAGACCCGGCTCCCGGTCTGTCAGGACCAAGGATTGTTGCCACCACTGTCTCCTTCCTCTGCAGAGACCTCCATCACCAGCTTTCTCAGCAAGGGCACAAACCCGAGCAGAGCTGGTTCAATTGTGTGTCGCTGCCCATGGCATCCCTTCCTAACCCTGTCCAGCCTCCTCTGGGCCGAGGGCTAGGTTCTCCCACACAGTAACTCCAGTATCAAGCCCATAATTTCAGACTGAGCTAGAGATCATCTTAAGAGCAGTGGAGCCTACCCCTTCGCTTTGATAAGCCATTTAAGAAGTTGTCACGCTCTCTTAAAAATATATACCTTGTTCCCTGACCGAGTTCCCCTTGGTGTAGATGCTCACTGAGCTCCCACTCCTCCTCCCACTCCTAGCCTGCCCTGTGGTTTACTGTGTACATTACAGGCTCTTTTATAGAAAGCAACCAACTATAAAAGGTACCAGGATGCGGTCCAAGTCCTTCTCCCTGCCCTCTGCCTAGGGCAGCGGTCGCAGGAGCCCTGCCTCACTCCGCTCTCGGCTGATGCTGTGTAAGTCCCCTCGGCACCCAGTGCCAGAGCGTTGCTGGTGCAGGGACCTTGGGCGAGCATCGTTGCCCACACAGATTCCTCTTGCGAGTACCTCTGCGCTCGCCCTGGGCATGCAAAGCCTTTCTCAAACATAGAGGGGTTTCCTACCTGCCACTCTGCGGCAGCGAGGCTTAGATGAGCATAATGTATCGGAGAAAGGCACTAAAGCAGGGCATGTTGTTGTTTTATTCCGGCAGAGATGGGATCCCACCGTACAGACTCCGAAAGCAGCATCGCAGAGAGATGCAAGAAAGTGCCAAAGCAAATGGACGTGTGCCACTACCTCACATTCCTGTAAGTAGCACTATCTCCTTCCCCAGAGGTAAACATGCAAAATATGTGAGATCTCCAGCGTACAGTTGCTCTGCTTGCTCGAGTTTAACCCCCCTTAGCGCTGTATTCATTTGGGCATGTTTTAAGATGGAAATACACCGTGCTAAGAAAGGGCTTGGTAGCTGCCTGCCAAACTCGTCATCCAGGGTTGCCCAAAACACATAATTTTTCTTAACCATTCAGTCAGTAGCCGGTTGTTTCTCCCAGACGAGAATGGAAGCGCTGGCTGGCATCTACCTGTAAGGAGTTTGTGTGCCCTCGGGTGAGCTGGAGGTATTTGTGGAAGGTGTAGGAGGCCATTGGACGTGGAGGCTGATGTAGCTCTCAGCCAAGGTCAGCTGGGGAGAAATGCAACTGTCCCGAGTGGTATTTCTGCACTGGGCAGCCAAAGGGAGCTGTAACCTGTTCTCAAGGACTCGGCAAAGCCTGCCTGGGGGTACGAGGCAGGAGAGCAAAGAAGGCGCAGGCGTTAAGTATTTCATTTGTCTGATACTGTCTGTCAGGTTGCTCCAGGTAAGCAAACAGCTTTGGAAGATGAACATACCTGCTAGGGCTCTGCAGCACCATCTGCAGCTCTGCTTATTATTACTTTCTTTCTGTGAGAAGTTACAGGTGACATTTAATATCTAGCAGGGAATAAAGGTGCTTCTTTCCCCTTTGGACAGCTGGACTCCAGCACAAATCAAATAGGGAGGAAAAAAAGCCTCCATCTGCTTTTTCCAGAAGTGCCTTCAAACTTGACGCAGCTGTTCTCATCCTGCCTGCTCAAAGCAGCACAATACCAGCAGAAATACACCCTTGTTTTAATCTTATTTAAAAAAAAAAACCAAACCACCAAACCACCACTCTTTGTTTTGCCTTTTAAATTAGATTATTTTCCTTAGATTTAAGAGGGTCTCCTGTGCTTTGATCACTGGGTTGACAATAAAAGCCCTGGCTGCGGACGCTCACTAGCCATCCTTGCTCAGTCACCTCTCTTTTCACACAGTTGCTTTCACAGTGTGGTCGCTGTTGAAAAGGCTGGCTGGGTGCCTTTTTATTTCACTTGATGCCATTTTTACTGTAAGCATGGCTTTGTTAGAATTGAAGTTTGAAAGCTTGGCCTTTATTTTTTGTTGTTGTTGTTGTTGCTGTTCCCCAACAGTGGGAACTACCAAGTGAATATTCTCCGACTTCAAAGCTTGTCAGTGGCTTTACCTTTTGGATAAAAATAATAGTGGCTTTCTGTTGATCGTGTGCACTGGCAATGCCTCGATGAACTGCAGGTTATAGACTCAAGAGTATGGAGCATTAAATATGTATAGTGAGCTCTGCTTTAACGAACTTCCATCTGCCAAACATTTCTTTTGTTGAACTGAATAAGTGTCATTCCAGCAGCAGTTCCTTGCAGGCTAATTAGTTTTACTTAGCATTAAATTTTATCGACCTTTTTGGAAACCAGTTAAAAAAGAGGGGGGAAAAACAAGGTTTAAATTGGCCACCTGCTGCTTATAAATTTTTATATTCTCCTACTTATCTACACAGTCTTTTAGAATTACATATACCTCCTAAACTACACACAGACACTTCACAAGCATTTTTCTGTGAAACATCCGCTGTTCCCATTAGATTCTGCACTGTAATTTTAAGTCCCAGGGAAAAAGGCATCTTGACGCATATTTATATGGGAGTGGAGGACTGAGAAGTCGAGTTAGTTCTAGACTTTCTCCAGGGAATAAAAGTTTAGTTCAGACACTCTGGCACCTCCTGCCAGCCAATTACTGACACAGAATTGGCATTGACTTCAGAGAGGCACTGCTCTGCCCTCGCTTATCAATCAGCCAAGAAAGGAGAAGGTAATTAGACAATATGTTTTGACAACACCAGTGTGAAATGTTATAAAGTTAGTCTTTTAAAATCACCTCTAACTGCACGCTTATTGAATTAAACTTCGCCAATTAGCAAGGAGCCATGCAAATGTTTCTTCAAGTGTTACTTTCCAAAGCCGGTGGTTAGGATATCTCGCAGCCCGTAGCTAAAGCAGTCTCCATCAGCCGCCTGGACCTGGTGGTTAGCGTGCTTTTAAACGTGTAGCGATGACTAAATTGCAACCTTTGAGTGAAGGTCTTTATGGACTCATATCTAACCAGTGTAGCCAGAGTCCATACTGATAGTGCTTGCAGAATGCATGGCATGTTTTCCTAGTGATAGTAGAGAACCTCCTACTTCCAAAAAGTCATTTCAGAAGTCCTTTGGAGACCTTACCATTCCCTTATAAATGAGTTATGGGGCTAATTATGCAAAATTCTGAAAGAACTTATATTGCTTTTAATAGCAGCACTTTTAGTTAGGTCCAGAAGCTATAAACTGTAGTGATTAGATGTTCATAGGAGACTGCCCGCTAGTTTCAACAGCAATGCTGCCTCCAAGTAACGAAGGCATGTACTGGTTATGTAGGATGCCCTGCTATGCAGCAGGAGATCTTGGTGCGTGGATGGCTGTGTTCTGCATATTCCACACTTATAAACTCACCAATGCTCAGTAAGTTTGGAAAAGTTGTGTTTTGTGAAATGATGCTTTGCCCAGGAATGCAATGGGTGAAGGTCTCTAGCAAGCAACGAGACCTTTGTTTTGTGCCTCTCACAGGAACCCATTACACGGAGGGTGAGTGTTGCTTTTCATGGGGTTTTCCATCTCTCTCTTGGATTCAAGCGGAGTCTTGGAGCACCAAGGACGGAAAGAGCAAGCAAGTTCCCAAAGGAAGGGTGAAAGCCCAGAGAATGCAGGGCCGTACCTATGCTATTGCACTGTATTTACCCCGGCTCTGGCATTCATCCGTGCCCAGGAGAGGATAGGAGATGCTTCTTTCCCAACAAATTCAGAAAAATCCAACTTCAAGCATTAAGACTTGGGATTCCTTTGTTTGTTTGTTTGTTTGTTTCACTGCATAAAGAAGCCATTTTGTGATGTTCTTGCTGTAGCCTGATCATCGGGTGGGAGCTCTCCTGTCCTGCCCCACAATCAAGGAAGCTGCAGCTCTTTACACTATTCCCACGTGAGAAGAAAAAAAGTAGAAGCAGCAGCAGAGTGGGTCAGGCTGATAGCTGAACTTTCCCAGAAGGATGTCCTCTGTGCAGAGGTGGCTTCCATAGTGTTCTTGAGTGGAACAGAAGATTTTGAGTGACCACTCTGCAATGCTGTAAAAGTGAGGAGTGTACAGGAGGAGCCCTGGTCTCGTGCTGCCTGGATAACTACAGCTAAATGAGCTTTCTGCTCCTGCGAGTTGGAACCTGCTCAGAATTCCCAACAGCCATTTTATGCCTTTTTCCTCAAACGCCTTGCAGCATTGGGACTCCTCGCTAATCCTTGAATGCTGCTAGAGTGGATGCTAAAATCCAGCTATCCGTGAGCTCTGCCACGAGTGTTTCTGGTATGGAAACACCATTTATCCTTTAAAAACATATGTCACAGTCGCATGGAATGCATTATTAATCTGGGAAACGTGGACGTTCAGAAGTTCTTTTCTCTTGGGTTCTCTAGCCTGCCATCTTCATTTCATCTCCAAGACTGACTTTTGATCTAACATCGGCCACTCGAGCGTCATGGAGGCATCAAACCTCGTGCAGAAGAGGGAGATTTACCAACAAAGAATTATTTGGCCCAGTCGGATCTGTCAGAAATGGTTCAGCCCAATCCATGGATCCCTGGGGCTGGTTAGAGACTTCTGCCCAGTGATAACATTGGAAAACTTACTGTTTCATCTCAGAACAACTGAGGTTTATTCTTCCCAAGGGGAATCCGCAAGCTGCAGTGAGATTATTCCCTTTCAGCTTTTTCACGTATAGATCATAGTAAAACCACACATTTAGGATGCCAGTGTGTTCTGATGTGCAGCTTGATCCTCAAACCTCAGTTTCTCAGGGAAGGTGAAATCCATGAAATCCAAGACTTGCATCTCCCTCATGGAGCAAAATCCATGCAGCTGCTCCATCGGCTCCAAGAAAAGAAGGAGAAAAATGTGATAGCAGGTGCTAAATGGAACTACTGGAGAGCTTGTGTATCTTGCATGTTCTTAGCAGGCTGCTTCTTCCCAAAGGTACCAGAGCTTCAGACACTTTGCATGTCAAGGACAGGGGACAGTGTTCTGGTGATAGGTACCCCAAGAAATCCTTCCTCGCAGCTGTCGCTAGGAAAGATTGCTCCATCCAGACCAGTTCAAGCAATTTCTTTCTTGCCAACCCATCCAGTATTCAGCCTCCCAGCTGTTGTTCTCTGCAACCTCCCCAACTCAGCATGGTTTGGTTCTGGATAGATCTTTCTGAACTAGTGGCATTAAATGAAAGTAGATAGATAATTAAATAAAACATTAGGTAAAACAGCTGTAGAGAAAACAATTCTTTAAAATTAAGCGCTTCCTTTCTGAATTGTTGACCCAGAATGGCCAGAGGTCTCATTCTGGTCCAGACTGGAGGGCTGGATCCTCCAAAACCAGCCAGCTCTCGGAGAGTGCTGCACCCTTTACTTGGAACAAAAGCATTTGGAGCCCTTCTGATTTCAGAACAATAAACAGCGTATTTACGACTCCCTTGGCAGGGCTGTGTATGCCCACAGGAAGCAGGGGGCAGGTTCTAAATCCTGAAGCCCTGAAGGATCCTCCTCTGGGCACAGTCTCAGCCTGGCTGGTTTTTGATAGAGCACGTCTCCCTTCCGAAGTCAGGCCCGTCATTTGATGAAAGTTTCAAACACTGTTGTCTTAAGCCTTTTGAACCAGGTCGATGCAGTCCTTGTTTGCTGTCCAGGGAGACAGAGCGAGCCCTCAGCAGTTATCTATATTGTTTCAGCATAGGGAATTTGCATTCATTAGTCTGCGATACTATTAGTTTTAGGAAAGCCTGTGTAGCTCATCCTTTGAGCTAGGAATGAAGTCAGACCGATGGCGATGTTCAGAGCATCATCCTGCTTGCCAGCTTTCTGTGAGTCACCATTACAGGTACCCGCCAGGACAACGTAGGGCATGTGCAACCGGTATCTGTGGGGTGAAGTGAGGGTTTATTTCGGTTGCATTGAACTTGGATGGTCAGGGAGACCCTTGCAGAGATGGCTTCACAGAGGGGACTGCATCTTGCACCCTCGAACAGGCTGCTGAGGACCTCTGCAAGTTGTTGTGCTGGGTGGAAAGCCCCAAGGACGGGACAGTGGGTTTTGCAGATGCAGCGGTTTATTGAAGCGAGGGGAAAACGAGTTCATCCTAAAGATTCTTGAGTTTAATTTTCATTTCTGTAGTTGAGCTTCAGTCACCTCCAGACTTTGAGAGACTGTGGATAAACTTGCTGAAGTATTAGTTGTAAAAGACCAAAATCGTCTTATCTCGAGTTCCCTGGATCCAGCAGTGACCCTGAATGTCTTCAGGTCCTCATTAGAGACGGAGCTGTGGTCCTTAAACATTGCTGGGCCTCGAGGGAACCACCTTACTGTAACAGGACTCGAACATGCAGGTCAGCAAACGTCAGCCTTTGCACCCGCTGCTGCTTGGGGCTCGGGAGAGACTTTGGTTTGGGATGCTGCATTGCATCGAAGGCTATGAAAATAAAGGGAAATTCTTCCCCGGTTCTGCTTTTCTGTGGAAGCCACTGCGGTAGCTGCAACGGGGAGACTCGAGACTGTAACTGCTGAGCGCTGAGCTGCCTCTCATTAGGCTCATTAAGTTTCTAACGGAGCAGGGCTTGGTGCTGCCGTCGTATAAACAACCGCAGGGAGAGTTGGCATGTCTGAGGTGGCAGGAGGGAATGAACACATCACCCAACGGGTTGCGACTTGTCAGGCGAGAGAGAAATTTCCCTCCTCAGGAATCGCTGGTGCTGCCTCATGAGATGGATGGTGGTGGTCATGGGTTTGAGGTTTCTGATGAAAGCAGACTCCCTTAGACAGAAGTGCTCCCCTGGACTATATGGGGGGAATGGAGAAACATCACTTGGATCCTAGAAGCTCCCCAGGGAGTAACAGAGCAGGGACCAGCTCTGCCACGTCTTCCCCCATGATGGAGCCCATCTGGGGCCCATTTTTGGACAACACAAGGTCCAGGCGCTGGGACGAAGCATGCCACTTTGGCTTTTGTGCCAATATTTCAAGACTAAACGTCATTTTTGTTGATGAAAAGCTTTTTCTCCGGTGTTTCTTTTTAATACGGGCCATTGATTTGCAGGGCTGGAGGTCCTGGTGGCAGTAAAGACTTCGTCATCCCAAGGTGGGAGGCACCTGGTAGCTCACACGTGTTACGCCCTCTCCAGCAGCTGCATCCCTGGATGAAGGGAATGGTTGTTTGGGGCTGTTCCCAGCTCGGATGGGTCAGTCCTGACTAGGGTAGCTTCAGGTGGAGCTGTCGGTCCCTCTGCTTGTCACGGAAAGCGAGTGCTAAAGCAGGCAGTCCTTTTACCTGCAAAGCTGCATTGTGTCCGCAGACATCCCCAGGGACGCTGCAGTCCGGCACCATCCAGCGTGGAAGAGAAGGCAACGGCAGTGAGCACTGGAATTAAGATTTGCTGGCAGAGTTGGCTGGGTCTTGCTCTCGGCAAACAAAACAAGCAGTGCTTTAACTGAGACCTCTGCAACCCAACTTGGATGGGTCCATCAATAGGACACTTACTGCCTCTATTTTTCTTCCCCTGCCTTCCATTCGGCAGCTGGCAGAGAGAGAAAAATCAATATGATTTGCATACTTTTGTCAGGTTTTGAGGCAAAGCATTATTTTAGTCTTCTGCATTGATCTTTTGGCTGATCTGGGATAAATTCGGGTGGTCTCTCATCCTCCTTTAAAGATTTCAAACTTGATGTATGCTTCTGCTGCTGTATTTGTTCTTTTGCTATGAATTATCTCATGTCTTCACATTTAATTTTATCTCAGGTCCTATAGAGTGTATATTTCTCTCACGTTGGTATTGAAATATTTGAATGCAGGTTTTTATACTGTTGAATTTTCCATATATTTTTCCTCCAAATTAAATTTTTATCTCTGCTCTGTCATTTTATTTTTTCTACTATTTTAACAAAATAACGCAGAAGGGATAAAAATGATGGGAAAAATACAGTGGCTGATAGCTTCATACTTCACTACACAAACTTCTTATCCCAGAGCTCAGGAATTTAGGGACAAAGTAACTCAGCATAAGGAACTGATAATGCCCTTGAACTTCCATAAATATTGATTTGTTCACCCAGAGCAAGCAGAAAAATGGTATCTCTGCGCTTGTAAGGTTGCTGTATTGATAAAGCAAGCAGGGGATCATTGCACAGCTCTGAAGAGCCGAGATGCAATCCTGCAGGATCCTCTAGTGAGAGAGGATGCTTTGTGGGAATCGTGGCCTTTTGTGGCTGGGCTGGGTTGTAGCAGAAGATGGATGGAAGTAAGATGTCCTGGAGGTGACAGGATTTCCACTCCTTTCTGTAGCTGTGGGCTAGATTTGCAGACATTGCCCGGCATACGCTGATCCACCTGGGGTAAGCTGAGTAAGTGTGCGTAAGAGTTCTCCTTTCTATCAAAGTGAAAACATCACTATTATAAGCATGATTTTTGAGTGGTTTATCTGTATGTCCTTTTCTCACCTTTTGAGACCAGGGTATTCCTGTTGACCATGTGTGCACTGGGAGAAAGGCAAGCACATCCATCCCAAAGTGGAGTTTGGTGCTGAAAGAGCTTGTTGAATTCTGGCTCCAGAAAACCTTTCCCTTACGTGGGGTGGTGTGCGGAGCTGGTGCCAGCCGGGGAGCTCGTGGCTTCCAGCCCCCCCGGTCCTAGGCTGCACCTCTGCGTCTGCCAGCCTGTCCTCCCTCAACTCCCCACCGGAACGACTGGCATTTCCAGTTATCGAAGCCTCCAAAATAAAGGTGTCATTTTTCATGCATCTTTTGCTAACCCCTGGTGTGTTTTTCCTCCAGCGTACATACCGAATGCCAAAGGATATCCACGTTGAACCAGAGAAGTTTGCTGCTGAACTGATCAATCGTCTGGAGGAAGTACAAAAGGAACGTGAAGCAGAGGAGAAATTAGAGGAGCGCCTTAAACGCGTTCGAGCGGTTAGTAACCTCCTTGCCTCCTCTACCAGCCTGGGAGTCTGTCTGCGTACTGTACACCACAGGGAGCTTTTCTGCGCTATGGAAGCAACCGGGGTGACCGCTTCCCTACTCCAACAGCCATGGTCATCACTTGCATGCAGCTCCTGGAGGCTTCCATTGCCCCAGGAGCTTCCACGGTGCTGTTCCCCCATCCACGCAGGGCTCTGTGAGCTCCAGCACTCCCTCCCTGCTGTAAGATACCAGCTATGGCACAGCAGTCCCCACTTCTGCCATCAGTTAGGGGCTGCGGATGCTCTCCATCATCTTCTTTGGCACCCTCGCTCTCCTGACTTTGTGAGCAATCCCTTCCATGCAAGGATGGGGACTATGTAACAGGGGTTCGCCTTCCCCTGTGGGGTATTGTGTGATCCCTATTTCCCCCACAAATGGTAACCAGATGGCAGGTGATGTTATGCTTGGAGGTGTTTGTGTGCTATCAGGCCGTTTCTACCACAACCAAAAGGGTTCTGCCCATCTAGCACATGCCTAGAAAATTTGGAATTGATCAGGTGTAGCATCCAAAAACCCTCTCCTGGGCAGAGAAATGCACTGACTCCACGTGGGTGGCTGGGGAAACCCAGCCCATGGCACTGTGTGCCCTGAGCCCTGGTACCACTGGGGCCCTTCAGAGCTCGAGGACTTGGTAGATGAACCAAGGGAAGCGTGCAAGGCCTTTAGCTCCAAAAGGGAGAGAATGTGGTATTGGTCATCTAGTATTACCTGTGTGAGACACCCTGTTCAGCAGCATTCACACCATATCTTTTCTTCTGAGATACTGCATCTCATGGGTACCTGTACATCTTGTACTGGGGGTACAGGAGAGTTTTCAGAGGACACCACAGTGTTACTGAACATCACCAGTGTCAGTATAACTACAGCCCTGTGTGAAGAAATTGTGGGTCTCTGCAGTTAATAGCTGCTGTGGCCCTGAGGCGAAGGTTCTGTGCTTAGTAACCTGCAGCTCTCCCTTAAAGCAAAGGTGTTGGTGCCTGTCTTGGCTAGCTCTCTGCTTTCGGAGAAGCTGAGCCTCTGGGGCTCCAGGGCAGACCCTTCAGCCCCATTAGAGTATTTTTAAATGTTGATCTAGTAGCTCTTTAAACCTAAAAGAGCTGTAGGTTGTAGTATTCGCTTTAAATCACATCTGCATTTCAAATGCAGAGAAGCGAGGAAGGCAGAAGGATCTGTAAGGTTTCCTCCAGCTCCAAGCATTGTCCAGCAAACTCCCTGCACCTCTGCATCCAGCCAGAAAAGGCCAGCAAAGTGCTATTTTGTGATTAGATTCCTGTTCTTCTGGAATTGCTCCATTTTCCTGTCTGGTACCTATTGCTTTCTAGACAAAGCCAATGTAACCGGCAGCATTTTCTGCTAACACAGTCCTAGAGCACTCTTCCTCCTCCTCCCGTGGCTCTGTTGCAGCCCCCACTTGTACCAGACTACATTATCCCAGCCCTCTGCCTCCTTGAAGAAGCTGCCAGTAGCAATACCATAAAATCAGCAAATACCTATGTGCCAGAGAATAAATTTAAGTCTGTTTAAACACATTTTTATGTGACTTAATCTATTTTTAAGCCCAGGACTCCCACTAATGCTATATATTAAACCTCTTTGCTGTCTCCAGAATGTATTTCATTGACTGGCTGGCATCTGGCATTAGCCATTCAGGAAAAACTCAGAGTAAGCAATTGTAGCTTTTTTAGGTCAGCATTTAAGGTGCAGGAGCTGCTGGTATCAGCAAGAGGAGAGCTTGAATCCTGATAGATCACAGGGCTTTTTTCTACGACCTGAACACCAGGACTACAGGGTAACCTCTTACGGGGTCTGCATGGCTCACTGAACAGCAGCACAGGGAAAACCATGAGCGTTAGTCACACTAGGCAGTTATCAGCTTTGTAGAGAAGCTGGAAATATTTCGCAAAAGCTAGGAAAAAAGAATTTTTCTCCCCCATACTGAGCTGCCTGCAGGTTCCCTTTCAAAGCCACATCATGCAGTAACATCAAGAAGAGGCATCTGATTTAAAGCCAAACGCCTTTTACTGAAAAGACTGTCAGATTTCTGTTTTTCAAAAAAAAAACCCAAACTCTGAATTCATTAATTATTCTGAGCAACGTGGGAGAGGATTAGAGGATATACGCGTTCCCTTATTACTTTTTGAGCCACTTCAGCCTCATGACCGTGCATGGAAGCTGCAGTATCGTATCGTACAGATCAGTATCGTATCATACAGATCACTGTCTTTGTCTGAACTGAGCAAATTGAAAATAAGCCAGGAGAAGCAAAGCCACCACTGAGATTCTCGCTATTTGACTATAAAACATTGCCTAACTAGAGAGGGAAATCATTTGCATGATGATCGAAAATGCACTCGTGGTTAGGTGAGCTATTTTGCCCTACTGACCAGCAGCAGCCTGATGGGTGGGACTGGGAGGCGGCAGAGGAGGTTTGCAGCAAAGTATCGCTTGCCTGTAGCTCATCAGCGCAGATCTCAGCCTCCTAATTCAAAGGGAAGGGCACCCCCAGCCTTGCTGGAGAGTAAAAATAGCTCAGCAGACAGTCAGCAAAGTTGAAGCCTGCATCTCTCTAACTGCTGCTGCCTTTGGGAGCTGATGGAAGAGGTTTCTGTCAATATTATGTCAACAAAGCACCATCTAGTGGTTATGGCACCCGGCTAGATTATTATTATCCCCGCCCGGCTAGAGGCTGCGCACGCCGCCAAGCTTTGCCCAGCTCACTGCAGCGAGATGCTGAAACACGGCTCCGGAGCCCACGCCACCTCTGTGTCCAGGAAAGCCGAGCCCGTGGAGGAGGCTGCTCCCCAGACCCGCAGGTTTCTTTGGTGTAAAACACCGCAATTATTGCCTCTTGCCTGTGCCTCCTTGCTCACGTCACTGTCTTGTCTTCCCTTTCTTCTGCCTGTGCCAGCCGCGGGCAGGGCGAGGGTGCTCGGTGGGCAAAGGGATGCAGGTTAGGCAGCAGGCTTGTGCAAGCTGGGTGCGGGCAGGTTTGGGTGGGAGGGAAGGCTGCTGCTGCATTGCCAGGCATAGACTGTGATCGGGTAACTCGGGCAAGGAGCACCTTGCAACGCACCAGTGCATGTGGCTGAGCCAAGGCTTGACTCTGCCGTATCGCAAGTCCTGCGTTACAATCCCAGTTTGGACTGCCCCGACCTTGTGCCCTATGTTGTTTTTTTCACTGCAGACTAAGCACGGTGAAAAGATTCAGCAGAATTGGTATCTGCAGCCTTGACTCAAACCTTTGCCCTGCTCAAGGAGAGAGGACGGCTTGGGATGGGCACCCCAATTCCTTCATTAGCTGCCATTTTCTCACTGTTGGGGCTTTCTTACCTGATGTGAGGCTGAGAGCAGTGCTAGGGGATGGGAAGCCAGCTGCCCGAGAACTTGCCTGCACACCACCAACCCCAGCAGCACTTGCTCCTGCCTGAGGACCTGCTTGGGGTCCAGATCTCCTGCTCAGTGACATAGATGAGCTGAGCCAAGGCAAACTGAGAGAGAGCCAATGCATCCCTCTCCTTCCCTTGGCCCACCCTGATCTCAGTCTCGGAGCAAAGCAAAGTACCAGGTCCCGGTTATCTGCAAAATGGAGTTCCAGGCAGCCAGAGGATTTCCCAAATCCCAGGCACCCATTTGGCTGGACCACCCCGGGTTGTCACTCTCATGCCACCCTGCTGTGGTGTGACAGCACTGCCGGAGCTCTGGGCTCTGAGCAGGAAGGACACGCTGCCGTTCCTCAGGGATCTGCACCAGGGTCAGATCTTGCTCTGCACGTTAGCTGGTGTTTAAACCTAAGAGTTTTCCAGAAAGTAGGTACGAGCCCTAAAAGCCTTCCAAGTGCTGAGCACATTGTTGCGTTATCATAAACCGCTAATAAATGCTTACCCCAGTGGCAGGGATTTAGTCAGCACATGCTTCATCTTTTCTTGTCCCTGAGCTAGGTGCCCAGGGACGGTGGTTGGCAGGCTGCAGCATTGTGGCTGTAGATGAAAGGTGCTTCTGAAGTTCTTCAAAGCGATTTGTTAGAAAGTGGTGTTTCCCCTCCGGACGTGGGCATCGTGTCACACCCCCAGGCTTGCAGCGCCCACGCCTTTGGCACTTTCAAAGCCTGGCATTGTCCCTGCTTCAGGTTTGAACCCCCAGGTGTGACACTGGGAGGAAGTCTGTTATTTGCTTTCTTGCTGCGTGGTTGGCAACTGAAACTTCGAAGCTGGTTAGCAAGTGATAGATGATGACATCTGACAGGCAAAGCTGATGGGAGTCAGTGTTTTCTAGCAGATGCATTTATCTGGCAGGGCAGAGATACCCTGTGCTGCAACTGATTTCTTTACTGTGCCAAAGGAGGAAAAGAGAGCGGGATTAAAGGACTTGCTGGAATCCTGCTTATGTAATTAAAAAAAATAGGAATCCTGACTTCCAATAAAGAAACTTCATAAATATCTGAGTTTATGTTGGAGCGTAAAGTAGTCTGTCAGCATCAAAACTGTGGCTGTCAGCATGGAGGAGTTTTATTCTTCCTGGCAAGGACTTAAGAGTCGCTAACAGCATGTCCTAGACCGTTGTGAACTACAAGAACAAGCAGTTAGTTCCAACCCGTTTCTTTATCTGCGTGAAGTGTTTCACTCCAGCCTTAGCATGCCTGGGAGAAATCAATGTTTGATTTTCAAAACCATTTGTGCTGCTGTCGACCTTCAGTTGCTCCCTCCTGTTACAAGCCTGCTGTTGGCTTTGCCTTGTGAAATAGTCATTCGGGTGAGAAACCCCCCTGGTCTTGCCTGACTCGAGAACTGTTTTGCCGCATATCCTGTAACTTTGGGCTTTATCTGATGGGCTTTGAAGCAGTACCTTACCAAAGGCTCGTAGGAAGTTGCAGGTATGGTGCGGTAAGTTGTGTTTCTGCTGCTGGTTGTTACAGAACCACCTTCAAGGGACTTGGGGAGCTCTTTAGTAAGGTTGTGCCTGCTCATACATCCAATTGAGTTGTTATGCTTCTCTGAAAGCTGCATCTGTAAACCCTGGTTGTGATGTGTGGGCTGCCTGTCAGAGATTGCCTCGGTCTCTTTGGGTAATGCGTGGAGACCCTTGCTAATGGTGGCTCGAAAAGCAGGTACGGAGACCTGAGCAGCTCTGCTCGGTGGCAGCAAGACTGCACAGGCTTGGGTTGAGCATTAGGAAGTTTTCTGCAGGAGGGTGGCACAGTCTGCGACAGGACTCCAGAGGGGTGGTGGATCTCCGTCTTGAAGGTTTTCAAGGTCTGGCTGGACTAAGCCAGGCCTGACCCAAGGGTTGGCAGCAGTCCTGCTGCAAGCAGGAGGCGGGAGTAGGGACGCCTTTCACCACTCTGCTGTCATTCTCATTGTCCTTGTGTTTCTTGCAGGAAGAAGAAGGTGAGGATGCAGATATCTCTTCTGGTCCCTCGGTCATTAGCCACAAGATGCCTTCCGCCCAAGCCTTTCATCACTTCGCTCCTCGTTACTCTGAGATGGGCTGCGCTGGGATGCAGATGAGAGATGCCCATGAAGAAAACCCAGAAAGCATCCTCGATGAACACGTACAGCGTGTGATGAAAACACCAGGCTGCCAGTCTCCAGGACCTGGCCGCCACTCTCCTAAGCCACGGTCCCCAGAAAGTGGCCACTTAGGAAAGCTGTCAGGGACACTAGGAACAATTCCTCCAGGGCACGGCAAGCACGCAACAAAATCAGGAATGAAACTGGATGCAGCTAACTTATACCACCATAAACATGTCTACCACCACATCCATCACCACAGCGTGATGAAACCAAAAGAGCAGATCGAGGCTGAGGCCACGCAGCGAGTGCAGAACAGCTTTGCTTGGAATGTAGATTCACATAACTATGCAACAAAGTCACGAAACTACACTGAAAACTTGGGCATGGCCCCTGTCCCCATGGACTCTTTAGGCTACAGGTGAGTCAAGGCAACACCCAACGGGAGTCCCAGAGCTGTGGCTTCTCTAGGAAGCTCTTTCATAAACAGGCTGTAGCATGTTAGTGAAACAGTTGCTGAACCACATTTTCTTGTGAAAGCCTATGCTGGGACATGGTTTGAGGGCCTCCCACTGATCTTCCCCTTCAGAAACGGATATGCCCCCTGATAACCCTTATAGACCCCTTTTCACCTCTCTGATCTGGTGCTGAAAGACACCCTCTAACCGGGATTTTTAATGGCCTTGGTTATAAAGTAGGTTTTCTGCTCCTTAAAGCAGGGGAGGTGTGCTTAGAAATTGCACATGCTGGTCTACTTCCCCGTGCATCAGGAGTTGCTAAGTATAGGGCTGTGTCTCGGGGTCTGGGTAACAGAAACCAATCTTCTAAGGTGTTTATGAGAAGACAAAAAAGCCCTCCTTATTGCAAGGCCAAACCCATTCACCAGAAGGCCTCCTTTCTCTTCCTAACAAAGCGGTGGACACTGCAGTGCTGCTGTGGCATCCTGTCCCAAGGGGACGTTCTCTGGGGTAGGGGACCCTCTGCCTAGAAAAGACATTTTGCTACCTTACGGGCTTTTGTCCATCTTCCCTTGGCCGTTTGAATTCCTCCATCCTCTCCTTGCTGAGGGGAGAGGGCGAAGCTCCTTCTCCGCTGCGGTGGGTTTTGCGAGTCCTGACTGCAAAGGTGAGAGCAGAGCTCGGGGCTGCCCAGAATAAGGGGTGGTGATGCAGCAGCTGCAGGGGAGAGCTGTGCTCACCCTGAGCGCGGCTGGCTCCCCAAGGCTGTGGGTCTGGGGTGTTGCTTTGCAGGTACCAGGGGTGGGATATTTAGTGAAGGCAGGTGGCTGGGTCTGCAGCGGGCAGGACCACCTTTCCGGGGTAGCAGGAGGGAGGCAGAGTGCAGAGGCAGCCGAAGCAAACTGCTCTCCGGGGAGGGAGGAGCACTTAAATCTGCCCTGTTTCTATGGGGAAAGGGTTGTTGCTTCAACAGAGCATGAGCATGGCCATGTTGTGTCAACCCAAAGCCCCATCTAGACACAGGACTTCTCTCTAGCACCGACTACAGCATATATTTAAGGGGATTATAAGAGGACACATTCAGAGCTGTCCTTCCTCTGGCCCAAACTCCCAGTTCCTGACAGTCCCCGGGTTAGGAGCTTCACAAGACAAGAGTTGGCATCCAGATGGTCTTGTTTGGCAGCCAGCAGTCTCTTGCAGTGGCTTGTCTGGCTCCTTGTTGAACCCAGCCGGGCTGCTATCCCCCCAGCCCCCCGCGGCTGTGTCTGTGGGTTGATTACAACCGGCAGAAAAAGGCTTTTCTTTTTTCGTTTGCACTGAATCTACTGCTGGAGAATTTCATTTGATACCCACTAGTCCTCGTGTGGGGAGAAGCAGACAAGAAGCTGTCAGTTTGCCCTACCTTTGTAGATCTTCAGCAACCCCTCTCCAGGCTTTTTCCCCAAAAAAATAGCAAAGCTGTCTGAGGGCCTGTTACTCCTCTGTGGTGTTAAGGTTATTTTTCCTATGTGTTTTAGTGAGCGCACTGAAGCAGAAGTAGGGAGGTCCTATGGAGTAAAGCGGGTGTGTGATTAGGATGGTGGGGGTCCCATGAAATTACAGGCTGTGGCAATGACAGGCCAGCACGGGTGAATTCTGCGTGGCCTCGTGAGCATGGGGCTGCCCGGCTGGGTACGTGGGCATGGATGTGGGCATTATTGCTGCAGCCATAAGCAGAGCCAGAGTGTCAGCTACTGCCTGGCGTCTGTCTGGCTATGGTGTTGGAGGTGGCTGGGCTTCCCAGTGCACAAGAGCCCACAGAAGGCAGCCCACCCCGCTAGGATGTGATCTTCCACCATGATGTGAAGCCTCGGTTCAAATCGGGGTGAGAAACGAATGCTGGGCATGGCAAATCAGCAGTTTGGGGTATCAGTGAATCTGGGGGTTGAGAAGGGCTCATGTTTCCAGCAGTGGTCTGGCGTGGAGAGGCAGCCGACGGATTGCAGCACCAAGATGAACCTCCTGCTCTGAGCAAAGAGCCAGGGGTTTTAACACAACCCTTTGTGAGGCAGGAGATCTGCTGGGCTTTTTGCCACGTTGCCGTGGCTCATTTGGCCAGAGGAGAAGCTCCCTTTCCCCGCAGGTGGCTGGACGGAGAGGCCTGCTGTGCCTAGGTCTGGCCAGTCTTGCTCTTGGCCTCAACCGTGGCACAGTTGGTTTGAGCTGTGGTAGAGCCAGGGGGCTGTGGAAGGCAGCCAGGGCCACGTCTGCACTGCAGGCAACACCAGACCCCAGCAGGGCTGAATATGTCTGGAGGTAGACGTGTCCATCCTCTGCCACGGTCTGCGGTGGTTTGGCTTAGGCAAAGCGCTAATGTCTCAAGCTTTGTTCTTGCAGTGGGAAAGCAAGTCTGCTCTCAAAAAGAAATGTTAAGAAGACCGATTCAGGGAAAAGTGATGGTGCCAGCTATGAGATGCCAGGATCTCCTGAAGACGTGGAGAGAAACCAGAAGATCCTTCAGTGGATCATAGAAGGAGAGAAGGAGATCAGCAGGCATAAGAAAACAAACCATGGGTAAGGGCTGGCAGAGCGAGGGGTCTTCACACTGTTGTATTGCATCCCCTGCACAAGGCATGTGTGTCTATGCTGTCCGGCAGTCTGCCTTATTCCTGGAGATCTTGGGAAGACAAGAATCCACCAGGCACAAGCGTTCAGACCCTTTGGAGACTGAGGATTGCTCGGGGGCTGTAAGGGCAGGTTTTTTCTGAAAGATGACTTTGTGGCCATGGCGGGGAGATTGCAGCCCCAGGGGAATCTCACAAATTGCTGCTGTGGTTCCAAGGTGGATAACGCGGCACACAGTAGGCAGTATTTTTCCTTTAAGCATTTGCTGTATATAAACGCCTGTTACTCCTGCAAGGTGCTGATAGAAACATTGGACGTGCTGCACTGGCGCTGTTGGTCCTGAGTAAGCAGTTTAGCACGGCTCAGGGTTGCCCAGCATTTCAGCTTGCTGGGAGCATCCTCTGGGATGGACTCGTCTGCCTAGAGTGGAGCCAAGGACGTGACTGTCTCGGGAATCTGTCTGGAGTCAAGCAGATCTCCTGCAGGCATGGATCCTTAGTCAACAGTCTGGTCAGTCTCTGGCAAAAAAACAGTGCTTGCCGGGTGTCGACGAGAGGGATCTGGGGTCTCGTCCCCTCTGACACTGCTGTGCTGGTGGCTGAGTGGTGAAACTGCTGGTGGTTTCTTCTCTTGCTTAATGGTAGAGGCCAGGGTGGGTTGCACTGCAGGCAGCTGGGGTTGAGTGCCAGAGCCATGGGCAGTGCCAGGCCACCGTGAAGTCAGGCAGCAGGTTCTGCTGCTGGAGCTGGGGAAGGACGAGCACATCC
>NW_008824900.1:617526-621994 GCF_000699105.1 Pygoscelis adeliae | reverse complement strand
GGAGATGCCAACCAGCAGTTCATGGAGAGGCTCGCACCCTTGGAACGTTGGCAGCACACGGGAGGGCATCTTCTGGGGGAATGTCTCAAATGGTGGGGCTGCCTTTTGCTGGTTTTATTTTTATGTATCGTGGACTTGATAAGAGCCCTTAAACAAATCTGCGGGCTTTGTGTCAGGGTTGGGTTGCTCACCCTGATGTCTCAGGACTTGCTGTCCTGAAATTGTCTCTAGACATGGATGGTGCTCCCCTGTCGCTTGGAAGCCGTGCTGTAAGGAGCTTCCCAGTGGTGCTGTTGCCCGGCTGCAGAAGCAGTAGGTCCACCTAGGAGTGACTGTGTGCCTGTCCAAAGCGGCTCAGCCGTCTGTGTAAAAAGACGGCTTAAAAAAACTTTTGTGTTTGTGTGTAGCTCTTCAGGTGCTAAGAAGCAGCTGTCCCATGATATGGTCCGACCCCTCTCCATTGAGCGGCCTGTTGCGGTGCATCCATGGGTCAGTGCCCAGCTCCGAAACGTCGTCCAGCCTTCTCACCCCTTCATCCAAGATCCTACCATGCCACCCAATCCAGCCCCCAACCCTCTCACTCAACTGGAAGAAGCTCGCAGGAGGTTGGAGGAGGAGGAAAAAAGGGCTGGAAAACTTCCCCTTAAACAAAGGTATGGTGATAGGGTCTGACTGCGCGTGGGAGGGAAGGGGGGGACTTCTCTGAAGGTGGGCAGCTGAGGGAGTTGTCCGCTGCCCTCTGCTCTGGTCTCCAGCTCCCAGCACCACCTGCGTGGAGGCATATGCAGAGAGGTCAGAGAAATCTGCCCCAGACCCTCTAACATGGTGGTGCAAATGCCAAAACCCACCTTGAGGGCTTGGGCTTGTGGTTTGTGGATGGAAAAGCTGGAAATGCTCTTGGGAGGGAGGGGAAGGGGCTGCTGAGAGCTTGAGGAGGAGCTGGGCAGGGGGAGCGTGTCTAGAAGGGGCATGGTATGGGACAGCTTGCTCGCCCGGTACTCGCTGACTCTCGGCTTGTTCACACTCGCACAAGAATTTCAAAGGTTGGTGCAGGTAGCAGGATGCAGCAAAGTTAAGTTCAGAAGAAGAACATGTGTTTGCCCTTTGTCTGCATCTCCCTCAGGCTTCCGGCAAAGGCTGCTCGAGCATCTGGATGGGAGCACTGCACTGTAGTCCCACTGCAACAACATTGACTCGCTGCACGGCCCTATCCAAGTCACTGCATCTTTTTGTGATTCAGCTTAATGCCTGTTGCAGAGCTAATTCTCCTGCTCCTGTGTTATCTTTCAGGGAAGATTATTTGCAAGGCACATGGAGCTCTCAGATGAAGCGTTTTGGAAGTGCTAGATAATTACTGTTAACAGCTAAAAGCACTTTGTCCATTAAAAAACTTTCACAGCTTTATAGCTGTATTCTGAAAACTTGAAACTTTGGCGTCTGACTCTGAGCAACACGAGTGTAATTTAAAAAAGAAGCTCTTTTAATTGCCGAGCTCCAATTATTTTTGCTTGCAGTGACCATGTAGCAGACTTCTGCATATTTATGTCAGAGCATTTATTGAAAGCCAGGTAATTAGAGGGCTCTCCCAAGTCAGGTTAAGCCAAGTTTATTTGATCTACCTTTCAGCTTGTGTAATTGGATAGTGTTTATTAGTTGAGTCATTTATAGTTGTACTAAATTCATGCACCTTCCTCAGAAATGTCTAGATGCAGATACACACTTTGGAAACACCGACCTGGGCTATAGGCATATGCAATTAATGCTCTAATAATAATTTGGCATGTATTGTAAGTGTAGTTTTTGTAGGAACCCCGTGGTGTTTTGGTAAATGCCATGCAGATCAGTGGGAGGACAGGCTGAGCAGTCCCAGTGCTGGGCTGCTCTGCTTACGCTGCCTGCCCCTGAGGTCCGGCTCTTCTCCCGGTGATGGAGGGATCCCCCTGACTTGCCCCATGCATGGAAAACCAAGGAGCCATGTTTGCCGGGGGAGAACTGCTCATGGAAAGCAAATGTGCTCATGTCCAGCAGCAAGCAAGAATGGATGCAGTGGTCCCCAGGGAGCCAGGGGTTTCTGGATGTTGAAATCTCTCTGCTGGGTTTTGGCAGGATTGGGTGCTCCAGCTGAAGCACACCTGAGCTAGCAGCTTTTTAGAGCTCCTGCTATGGGTAGCACAGGAGCCTGCCTGAAAATAGACCCCAAGTCTCCTCTGAGGGGGGCTGCCCAAAGCTGGCTGGGGAGCTAAGGAGAAAGAGAGAGGGGAGTTAATGTGAAAACACCATTTATTTCTGTCAGGAGCTCTGGAGAGCTCTGGGAAATTGGAGCTAGTGCCCAGGTTCGTCGGCAGCCTTGGGGAAGCCACAGGGCAGGGGAGGTGGAGGTGAGCCCGAGATGTCCTTGAGGCACCAGCTTGAGCTGGCTGCGGAAGGAGAATGCACCGTGCCAGCTTTGCACAGCCAAGCTGACCTTGCCGGCACGGTTACCCGGCTCACCAGCCGCTCTCCTCTGGCACAGCCCTCACCAGCAGTGGCCTTCCCCAGCTAACTGCCCGCTGCTCTGGCTGGGGGTGCCAGCAGCCCCGCTCCCACCCCCGCTCTGCCCCGCTAGAAATCAAGGAGGCACCTGTGGTGCCTGTACTGGGAATCATAAATATTCTTCCAGAAATCACACTTCTGTTGCAGAAAAAGCCTTTCTTTACCTATTCCGCATTCCGCAGCATTTGGAGGGACACTGATCTCTGAGATAGCTACATGGCTGCTGCTAGGACACAGCGCAGGATTAAGTGTCCGGTACTGAGTGACCTGCAGATCCAGCGTGCCCAGCATTTGTGTCCCAGTCACCATCAGGTTTCTTGCATGTACAGCCAGGTTTTGAGCCATTTTCTGTAGCTCAGTGTCACATTTCACTTATGTTCGCAGCTGGATGAAGTAATTCCTACCAGCTCTTCAGAGAAAAGATTTTTGCAAGCAGAGGGAATGTTAGCGTGAGCTTGGTTTGGAATTAATTGGGTTGGGCCAAGCCTGGAAGATGAGCAGAGCTGGTCGCTGGGACACCTCCCGAGGTAACATCTGCTGGGTGCATTTCAGGCTTTCCAAAGCCCTCCAGCCCCAGGGCTGAGTTGGAGCGAGCTGGGCACCTCACCTCTGCGTCGCAGCGAGGTTGGATTTGTGCTCTAACCCAGGTTTAGTTTCCCTGTCACGGCACCACTGGGTTATACGGCTGAAAAATCAGGAGGGGTAGTGAAGTGCAGGTGCGATAGGTCAGACGAGTGCTGCCATTTCCTTACCGGATAACGTTTTGTGTGTGTGACAAACGCAGCAAAGGGAGCTGATCCCAGAAGGGGCAGGGTGGTGGTACCTGGCTGTGTTTCTGGGTCACGCTGCCACCCAGGAGACGGGTGCAGGTGGAAGCTTTAATGAGGCAGAGCTCGGACACAGTCTGGTGGCCTGTTTGGGTAAGCCGTGGTCTCGGGAGATCTCTTGGCAATGATGAAAGCGGAGACAATTGTGTTGTCTTGCTCTCCTGAGAGAAACTCTTGGAAAATTACATTTTCAGTGATTCCTTATTCATCAGCCCTCCTTCAGCCTGCAAGAGATCGATGGCTGTGGTTCGGGATGCGCGTGTATCCCGCTCCCGGCCAGCCAGTCCCGCTGCACAGCCTCGTTCGGCCCCAGGAGCTCGGAGGCACCACAGCCATCCACCCCTGCTTTGATTTATGGCAAAAGCAGGGGATCCAAAACCATGGGGGTTGTTTTTAACTCTAGCTCTGTGAAGCGGTGCAGAGTTTCTGCTTTCGGGCATCATTTCAGGCATCGTTTTCGGGCACATCTCTGCTCTGGAAAAAGGTGAGCACTGGAGCCGGGCTGAGCACATTCAGAAACGGCCTTTCAGGGACGAATTACGCAGCAGGAGGAGGAAGGCTCCCAATGACCAGCATGGTCCCCCTCTTGCTTCTACCGTGGCAGAGCTCAGGGAGGATCCTCTCCATCTCCCCAGGCTAAGGAGAACAGCTTTGCTGCCTGCACAGGGCACGTAGCTGTGTCCCTAGGTCCGCGGGTGCCAGGTCCCCGGGCATGCAGCAGCTCTCTCTTAGTCACGACTTGTTTCTAGCAGGATTAAGAGAAGCTTAGGGACTTTGAGATTTTCCAAACCTCTTCAATTAACTTTTGGCTCACAGGGTTCACAGAATTTGCCTGAATTTATGACCCATTTTTCCGTTAAATGCTGCTTTTTTTTTTTTCCCCCAAGGATGATTCAATTCCTTAATGTTTTTCTAGCTAAAGGGCATCCTGTGCTTTGATATGGCAATGGGGGAGGCTCCGGGAGCTCTGCTGGCACCAGGAGTGGACCCTTGCCTCTCAGGATGCTGTATCTTCTCCAAAGGTCTCCCAGGCAGAGCAGGCACCAGGGGGATTGTTCAGTTGAACTTTAGACCTCTCATACCTTTAGAAAGAGGTGAAAAGATTGTGT
>NW_008824900.1:614062-617501 GCF_000699105.1 Pygoscelis adeliae | reverse complement strand
ATGTGGGAATGTCATTAAAAAGGTGCTATGCCCACGAGCCAACACTAAAGGTTAGGGTCAGAGTCATTTCCAAAACTGCGATTACCTCATATGTGCTTGGCAAATTCTGGTTTTTATAGCAACTTTCCAGTCATGTAAATACAAAATCATCTTTTTTATCCAGCATGCTTTTTAAATAATTTTTTAAAGCTGCCAAATTTGTTTTATGTGACTTTGAAAGAGAAGGCTGCCTCTGGCTTAGACCACACATGCCAAGTTACCAATTTGTGTAGGCTGCTGCAATGTTTGTGCAGCATTTACGGCACCCCAAATGAAAGGCTCTACAGAAGGGCAAAGTACCCTGATTTTTACTATTGCTACTTTTGTCTACCTCTGCAAATGGGGTTAGGACTGGGCTGATGCTTTCGGTCTAGTGATGGCACCACGTAGCAGAACGCCAGTGTGTGGGCTGGAAGCAGAGACCAGCCAACATCCTGAGAGTCAGGAAAACACAGGAGATTTAAAGTCACTGAGGTTTTGGGGATGGCAGCTGCCTTGCCACCCTGCGCGGACGGGACGAGCAGCGAAGCCTCCGGGGCATGTCCCGCTGGGAGCTCCATCCCCTCCGACTCCCATCTATGCTGGGAGGGGTGCCCAGAGGAGCCGTGGGGAGCAGGAGCGGTCCTGTCTGCGCAGCCCTGCAGATGTAGGTCAGCAGAAAGCCGTGCTGAGCTATTTTGGCCACGGCAGCAATAATTGAGCGGTCTGCAGTGTTTGTGCTATTGGCCCCAAGCGCACATCCAGCCCTGCGTGCTCAGTGTGCACCAGGAGCGTGCTGATGGTGACCTGGGGCTGCTGCCGTGGGCTTGGGATGCTTCTGCCTTGCCCGGAGCTTACCAATGACTCCCCGAGCCGGTGGTGCTGTGGGAAGGGCCATCCCCTCTCAAAGCTCAGGGATGGGTTTCTTTAGCACAAAGGGGCTAAGCTAGAACCTGTGCCCTCCTTGTAGCTGCCGTCTGGCCCCATCCAGCCTTTCCAAGTGCCGTTTGCTCCTTCACTGGCCTCAGCGCGTGGCTGCGTGCCAAGAGAGCTGGTGGTTGGAGCAAAGGATGCTCCTGGGGGCCCTGGGTGTTAATTCAGCACCTCCATCCAGGCTCTGCAGATACGGGCTGTCGGGCCTGCCAACGCTGGCAGGTGGGCTGATACTCAGCAGGTCGCTTGTATTTTTGCACGGCAGGTTGAAGCCCCAGAAGAGACCAGGCAGCGGCGCGTCCCAGCCCTGTGAGAACATCGTGGTCGCTTACTACTTCTGCGGAGAGCCGATCCCTTACCGCACCCTCGTCAAAGGGCGCGTGGTGACGCTGGGACAGTTCAAGGAGCTGCTGACCAAGAAAGGGAACTACAGGTAAGGGCTGCTCCCCACGTGTGGTATGGTGCCAGCAGAATTTCAATGACCCCTGGCAGACGCCGCTGCCAGGACACGGTGGTGTTGCCCCCTCCAAGGTGAAGGAGCATAGTGGAGGTAGGTCAGGGGGGCTCCTGGAGCCTTCCAGGAGGGCTCCCGAAGGGCATGCTGTGGTGGGGATGTGGCAGCACGGCCAAGGCGCCTTGGCTGTTGAAGAGGCAGGTTACAGGGATGAGGGAGATCAGGTTTTGTAGCAGAAATGTCCTGCATCGCGGTTTGCACCTTCAACAGAAGCCTCTGAGCTGCCCTGCAGGGTCCTGCGGGGTCCTGGGCTGGTGAGGAGCAGCATCAGCCGGTGCTCAGTGATGCTGTGGGAAAACCTCCAATTTCCAGAGCCATTTCGGCTCTTCCCAAAGTTTTCTCCAGTGAGGACAGGGAAGTTGGGTCCTGCCGGAGTCCCAAAGGAGCCAGGCTTGGGGCACGTAGCTCTCCAAGTTCCCCCTTCCAAGTAGGAGCTGCCATGGGAAAGCCTGCCTAGAAATGCTCCACCAACATGGGTGCCTCCAGCCACTGCTTTTGAGAGAGCTGTGAATGGGCTTGGATTCAGGGCTGGAGCTCCTGAACGTGCCAGCATGGATCCTGACCACTCTTTTTTGCTCACTGGGTGAGGGCAGGGGCAAGAAGTGTGGCCCCAGTTGCTTCCATGTCTGGGGGAGCGGCCCCCCATGCACCACAAGCTCAGGGGCATGGAAGGGCTGTACCCAGGTTTGGGGACCGTGGTGCCCTCATGACCATTCACCTGCTTTTTTTCCTCTCTGCCCCCATGTTTCTGGTTTTTCAGGTATTACTTTAAGAAAGTGAGTGACGAGTTCGACTGTGGTGTGGTCTTCGAGGAGGTGCGGGAGGATGACACCATCCTGCCCATCTTTGAAGAGAAGATCATCGGGAAGGTGGAAAAGATCGACTAAGCTCCAGGGCTGCCGAGGCACGAGGACAGGACTGTGAAAGACTCTGGGACCGGAGGAGAGGGCCTGGGGCGAATGCCGGCGGTGCTGCTGCCACGGGCGCCAGGCAAGCCCGGGGCGGAGGGCGGCAGCCTGCTCCGGCACAGACCTGGGCAAGCTCCGAGTTGCCGCTGGATGCCGTTTCACCCCATGAACCTGCCAGTGGGAGCCCGGGCTCCCTCTCCATACTGAATATAAGTGTAATGTAGCAATGTACAGTGCATTAGAAAGTGTAATATGACCTTGTTTACTAAAGCTGCATATTTTTGATATATTGTAATAAAAGGAAAATATTTCCAATGTCACAGTGCTCTTATGTAAATGTAAAACATACAGGTACTGCAGAACTCGCCCAAAGTGTACAGTCATCCGCCAGACTCCGTCTGCTCCTCGCTTTCATGGCACCCTGCCCCAGCCCCCCTGGCATGGACGGCTCCGGAGCGCTGCCGGGGCAGAGCCGCTCTCCCCTGCCTGCATGGAAGGGGCGGCCCTGTTCCGGAGGGGCTGTGGTCCCAGCTCACCTCAGAAGATTATTGAGCCATTTGGAACGAGTCGGTCTCTCGCCTCCCTGGCAGTCTCAGCTGCTGGACATGGTAGGATGGCTTTTTTTCCTCCTGAGCTTTCTTGCGACCGAGTAAATCCCCGAGGGATATAAGGGTCAGTGCCAGCTCTCGGGGCTGGGGGCTTCCCGCAGTGCGAGGCGGGGGGCTCCCGTCCCACAGCCCGCGTGCTCGTGGCCCCCCCCGCCGCGTGCCCCTGGAGAAGGGTTCGCTTCCCTGGGGTGTGCTGCAGTTCCACACAGCTGGCACCCGTGTGCCCAGCGCAGACATGCCCAGGCGTCTGGTGCCAGGCTCTGGCTTTGGTCAGGGGACTCTTTTTAGGAGAAACATAATAGGGGAGGGGACTGATTAGACACTAAAGCTGAGGACAAAAAAATGTCTTTTTATGAGTCCTGTGTCTTTTGTCAGCTTCTGTGTCTCGGGGGAGGCAGCACGAGGGCACTGCAGCCCGCTGCAGAGAGCAAGGAGGGTTGTTGATGCCAGTTTGTGGG
>NW_008824900.1:613058-613960 GCF_000699105.1 Pygoscelis adeliae | reverse complement strand
GCCACCCTGCCCTGGCCCCCAGCCCGGGCCCTGCCCTGCTCTGGCGCGGCCGTGGCTCTGCACTGGCTCCTTCGGAGACCAGCCCTCGCCCACTCGCAGAACCCAGGGCAGCCCCCGAAGCCGGGGGGCTTCCACGTCAGCGCTCACCCTGCCTGGCGCTGCTCTCGGTCGCGGCAGCACGTTGGAGCTGCTGGGGATCCTGTGGCACCGCACCGGGATGTGACTCAGCCTGTTGTATATGTCACCGAGTGCCTTTAAAACACGGTTCTGTGACTAGCCTATACGCTATGTGAAGTCCAGCAAAATCCGCAATCGTTTTCAGCCCAGGAACAGCGTTATGAGCGTTTTTCCTCCCTTTTTTTTAAGTTCTGATGGTGTTGTGTCTGGTGAGGTTGTTAACATGCCCGGGATTTCCGTCTCCCCCTTTTTTTCTCAGGGGGTCCCCTGTAAATATGTACAGCGGCCGCGCAGCCCTGGCGACATCTCCTCTGCGTTCTCATGTGCTGACTTGTACAATGATCTTTTCAAAGGTACTTGGATAAAATGAAATAAAACCCCACGTCCCACTGCCTGCTGCTTCCTTCCTTCCCCGCGGAGCAGATGCCCGGGCCCCCGGCAGCCGGCTGGGGCAGCCAGAGGATGGGGCAGCTGTGGGCTCCCTGGAGGGGTGGCCGGGCAGGTCCTGGCCCCAGGGGACCGACATCTTGTCCCTGGAGGAATCGCCCAGGGTCTGGGAGCAGCAGGCCCCAGGAGAGAGGGGACCGTGCCGGGGTTTGGAGGGGACGCTGGGGGATCCCAGAGGCTGCGAGCCAGGCTTAAGAGAAGCCTGTGGAGCCCCATGTTGGGCTCTTCTTGCCTTCCCTGCCTGTGACAGCAGCTGCTGGGGCTCCCCTGGGGGTGCT
>NW_008824900.1:610840-611853 GCF_000699105.1 Pygoscelis adeliae | reverse complement strand
CTGCCGGGGTCAGGGTGCAGCATTCCCCGGGGGAGGGGTCAGGGCTGGGGGCTGTCATTGGGGGGGGGTTGAGCCCTGTGCAGAGCTCGGGGAGGGTCGTCAGTGGCCCTGGCACTTACAGAACTTGACGAAGACATTCTTGGTCTCGTCGAACGCCACCTGCTCGAAGGTCTTGCCCACAAGGACTTTAACGGGCCGCGTGTCCCAGTCCTCGGGGGGCTCCGCACTCAGCAGGCGGGGCTGTTGGCACAGCCAGGATGGCCACAGCCCAGGGTTAACGGTGCCAGGGCCCCATGGGGCACAGTGCGGGACGGGGGCCCCTAGCCTGCAGCCAGGGGTGCTCCTGTGCTCCATGTTGGTCCACCTCTTCCCCTCTGCCACCATCCCAGCTCTGTGTGTCTCCACATCAACAGTCTCCTTCCTCCTTTCCCGTAACAACCCCCCAAATCCTCAGGCCTGGCAGCACAAGCATCAGCGAGCAGGTGGCTGGTGTTCACCGCACAACTGCCATCATTAGGCTTCAGAGTTAACAACCCACCGCTCACCACAGGGACGTAAGCGAGGAGAGAGCCGGGCTCCCCCCAGGGCCATGTCCATAGCCTTGGCCACCCTGTGTCATCTCAGGGCTGCCAGGACGAGCGCCGCAACACACACGGGGCTGTGCTGGCTCAGCACCCCTTGGCAGGCAGAGGGCCCCTTGCAGCACCCCCCTGGGTTCAGCTGGCAGCAGGGGCTCTGCCTGTCACCCGCCGGCCCTGCTGCATCCCCAAGACACGCGGGTGCTCCCCAAGATGTGCTGGGGAGCCACAGACACAGAGCAGAGCCCGCATCGTTTCCAGGTTGTTTATAGCATGAGCCCGGGCGGGACAGGGCTCACAGCTCATCCCGGGTTTCGGCTGTCCCGAGCGGACTCGGCTCCTCCCTGCCTGTGCTGTTCTCGGGGGTCTTGGGCACCTGGAGAAGGCAGCAGTGAGGCACGGACGGACACCCCCCCCCTGCCTGTCCCCATCCCT
>NW_008824900.1:605036-606073 GCF_000699105.1 Pygoscelis adeliae | reverse complement strand
GGGTGGCAGGGGCCCCTGGGAGGGGCAGGGACCTCCAGGGACCCCTGGGAGAGGCAGGGACCCAATGTGGCTAGAAACCCTGAGCGGGTCACAGGGACCCTGGGGTGTCAGTGGTGTTAGGGGCAGCAAGGATTCCCAGGGTGGCAAGGACGCAGGAAGGCAGGGACCCCAGAGTGGGCAGGGACCCCCGAGGGGGCAGGGACCCTCTGGGTGAGGGGTGGGGGGCAGAGGCCCCAGGGCAGAAGGGACCCCGGGTGGCAGGGACCCTGGGGCAGCAGGGAACCCATGGGTGGCAGGAGGGACCCTGTGGGGTAGGGACACATGGGAAAAAGGACCAATGGGGAGCAGGGACCCCATGGGCCTGGGACCCCGGGGTGTGGGGGTAGCAGGGCGGTGCCTAGCCCAGCTGGCGGGCGCAGGGCTCCATGCACCCATCTCACCTTGAAGGACACCTTCACCCTGTAGTCCACCCCCTCCTTCAGCACAAAGGCCCGGCTCCGCAGCACCTCCAGGTCTCCTGCGTGGGGAGATGGCCCATGAGCCTGACACCCCTTCCTCCTCCTCCTCCCATCGGTGCCCCCACCGCTCACCTGTCAAGTCCATGGTGATGGGCCCCGGTGCCTGCTCGCACATCAGGGTGAGCCTCGTCACCTGCACGTTGGGCACGCTGGCATGCAGGGACAAGCGGCAGGGCACAGATCTTACCCACCCGCACCCAGCCCACCGACACCGGGGGGCTGCCCATACCCCCTGTAATGGCACGAAGGGCCACGGTGCTCAGGGCGGGGGTGTCAGGAGCCAGCGAGTGCCGGGCAGCCCAGGCAGGGCGCAGGAGACCAGGGGCATCGCAGGCCAGCCCCCACCTTGGCATCAACGCCTTTGGGGTAAGACCACGTTTAAAAGGGCCCAGCCACAGGTATCTCCCAGGGTGCGATGCTCCCTGGCTCGGGAGCGGGCCAAGGGGGTGGGGAGGAGGAGGCGGGCAAAGGCATCCCTCGAGGCGGGCGCTGGCCTAATTGCACCTCAACAGCCCAACC
>NW_008824900.1:599097-600282 GCF_000699105.1 Pygoscelis adeliae | reverse complement strand
GGCACTGGCACGGGCTGCAGCCCCTTCCTGGCTCCCCCTGAGGTGCGACCACTCCTCTTGCAGCCATTTACCTGGCCAAGAAGAACATCCGCAAGCAGGGTGACCTGATCGAGCATGAGAAGGTGAGCGGTGCCCTCCTCACACCTGTGATGAGCTGGGGGGGTCTCAGCTCGCCCAGGAGTGGGGGCTCACCCGCAGGGTGGCACCAGCTCTGCCTGTGCTGGAGCGGCAATGGGACCCGGAGCCAGGCAAGGGGACAGGTGTCGCATCGTGCCCACGGGGGGTGACCCTGCTGCTGCCGCTCCCCAGGACAACTACAACCTCCTGCACAAGCGGATCAACCACACGTGGGACTTCGTGGTGATGCAGGCGCGGGAGCAGCTCCGGTGAGTGCAGGCACGGACCCGCACCTCTGCAGCCCGGGGAGCCGCTGGGGACGGAGCACCCTTGGGTGCTGGGGCAGGCAGGGTGCCAGCACCTCCCCGCTGCCTTTGCACGGGCAGGGCGGCCAAGCAGCGGCGGAAGGGCGACCGCATCGTCATCGACTGCCAGGAGCAGGCATACTGGCTCGTCAACCGGCCCCCGGAGGACACGCTCCTCGTGTCGTGACCCCACTAACACTGCCCCGGCCCCCCTTTGCCTGGCTCATCCTCACTAACCACCTTTCTCTTCTCTTCTCTGCGCCGTGTGCCGTGTCCTCTGCCCACGTAAGTGTCACTAACCCAGGGCCGGTGCCACGCTGGGGCGGGAGGTGGATGCCGGGGTTCACCCCACAGGTTGTGCCGGCTGAGCCAGGAGGGGTGTGGGGATGAGGCCGGAGGCCACGGGGATGGGCCATGGGGTGCCAGCGCGAGGAGGGGGGCTGGATGCCTGGGTCCTTGCCTAGGGTGGTGCTGGGCAGGGCTGGTGGGCACGACATCCCGGCCCTGCCATGCCCTCACCTGATCCCGCGCATCTCTTGCAGACCAAGAACATGGATTACTACAAGCGGGAGGTGAGCGGGGCGAGGGGTGGGGGCAGCTCCTGGGGGGCACGGGCTGCCGGGCACCCCTGACATCTCGCCCCGCGGCCGGCCCCAGATCGCGGACGCCAGGAAGGCCATGGCCAGGACAAGGGTGAAGTCCTCCATCTGCCTCGAGGGGTGAGTGGCCGGCAACTGCCCCAGCCGCGGGCAGGGTCCCCATC
>NW_008824900.1:589077-596420 GCF_000699105.1 Pygoscelis adeliae | reverse complement strand
GGGGGCCGCCCCCGGGCGGGGGGGGGGACCCCGCCCCTCCAGGCACTTGTGCCCATGGCACAGCCACCACCCGCAGCTCTGCTTGCTCCGAGGGGCAAAAATAGACCCCGTTGGCAGCCCCAGCTGCCCTCCTGGCAGGGCCAAGCTGGCACTCAGGGCACTCAGCCCCCTGCAGCCACTGGTGCACCCACACACAGCCCCCGGGGAGGACAAAAAGGCCTTTCGAGCAGGGCCAGAGGTGCCTCCAGCCAGCAAACCCAGGCTGCAAGGGCCCACGGGCTGGCAGTGGCACGCAGGGAGCAGAGCTGGCAGCTGAGCCACTCTCCCTGCCCACAGCCCGTTAATCTGAGCAGAGGCCAAGGATCTGGTGGCAGGATTATTCTCTTCCCCAGAGCGAAGCCCCAGCTGCAGGGGATTAACGCTGGCAGTTATATAAAGGAGAGGGGGGCTGGTGCCCGCCAGCGCTCAGCCTCGGACCCCAGCCCACCCCGCATGCACCCAGGGACCCGCACAGCGGAGCAGGCTGGGGACGTCCCCAGCCCGTGAACGACTAATCGGTCCCAGCCCGCACCCCAGCCAACAAATGGCGTGGATGCTTGGGATGCTCGGGGCCGCGGCATCCTTCCCTGCCGCAGAGCTCAGGACCCCCGGCACAGAGCAGGGGGTATTTCTCAGCTCAGTGCTGGGGCAGACAGAGGGGCCTTGGGGCAGGGGAAGCTGCAGGAGCCTCGGTCACAGGATGGAGCTTGGGCCCTCGGCACCGGCAGCCACCAGGCAGTGACAGATGGTCCCACGCTCCGGGAGACACCGCCTGCCACGCGGCTCCCTCCGTCTTGATCCGGAATCCGGGGTGTAAAACGAGGTCACGGAGCCCCAGGCGGGGGGCAGAGATGGGCTGGCCCAGTTTCGTTATCTAACTCCAGCCTCCCTCCGCACGCTCCCTTCTCCCGGTCCATCACCTGCCTGCAGCGGGACAGGGCAGCCGGCAGCGCCCTGGGGCAGAGCCGCGGCCAGCTCAGCCATCAAAGCATCGCCAGGACACCTGGATCCCTCTCAAAAAGGGGGGGGGGTTCTGCCTTCGGGAAGTCACACAAAGGGCTGCCAAAAAATCCCGGAGTCTTGCATAACCTCAGCTGCAACAACAAAAGCAGGGCACCGTTTACAAACAATGCAAAAGAGGATTTATTGAAACCATTCCGGTTAGACCAAGTCCTGTAGGGCACAATTTGCAATAAGTTAAAGAACCAAACCAAACAGTCTTAGTGTTAAAAAACACACTAATACATAACACAGTGATATATGCCATCATCACCCATCTGAGTTATGGAATCAAGGCACAAAGTCATTCATTAAACACTGCAGAAAAAAAAACAATTACACAGGGAAATAAGCTGGGAAAAGGACTGGTTTTGTTAAGAAGGTGTTGGTTTGGCACTGATGTGTTTAATTGAGCTGCCACAGGGAAATCTGCGTTTCCAAAGTATCTGGAAACATTAGTGGACAACTTAAAGCCAGAAAAGCCCCCCAAAGCTGAAAATCCAGCTCTCCTGAAGGAACGTTCAGTGTGCCTATGGGAAAGGTCCGGTCTGGGTTGGGATCGGAGGAGGGAGAGAGCTGAGACACTGTGGTTGCAGTGAGAACACGGCCCGGGCACCTTGTTCCCTGCCAGGGGAACTTCACTGGGATACAATCCGCATCCAACACACAGATCGGACCAGCACGCAGGCCTGGGGCTCCCACTGCCCGGCTCCCGCAGCCACGCTCCCGGCTCTGCCCCAGCCGTGGGAAGGGCAGCCTGAACCTAGCCCTCACAACCCCGGTTCTGCAGCGCTGGCGCAGCCCGCGATCCCTGCAACGCTGGCGCAGGCTGCTAAGCTTCAGGTCTTTATCGCGCCGAGCAGAGAGGTGACTTCAGCTAGGGGACACAGCAGTGGAGTCTCCCTGCACTCCCAGAAATCAGCCTGGAAAGAGAGGAACAGAGGGGGAAACCCACTATTTTGAGTCCAGGGTGTTTTGGGGGTTGTGGAGTGCTCTCCTGGGAGCATCCCCGGCTGCCTGCACAGCCCAGAGGCCCCAGGACTGGGCTCCACCAGCAGCGCAGCTCTGCAGAGGCCAGCAGCACTCATCCTACACGGTTCCCTTGACTGCCTGAGCTACAGGTCACGGGGCAGAGGGAGCCAGGGCACCCTTTAGGCAACTACCGGGCCAGCTGGAAGCAGGAGGTAAGCACCCAGGCAGACTACTGATGCTGCAGCTCATTTTGCTGCAAGACGGGGAGAGCTGAAGCTGTGGGCATGAGCCTGGGTGACACCAGCTGCCAGAGCCAGGAGCTGCCCTGCAGCAGGTTAAAGCTCAGCAGTTGCCACAAGAGAAGAACCGATGCTCGACCCTACACAACCTGGCTTGTTTCTCACCCTACAGTATTTCTACACGCACCCCAATCTGGCAGTAGGCAAGGGAGGGAGGCAATGGCCAAACCCCCTCCGGCACCGCAAAACTTGAGAGAGGTTATTTTTAGGGGGTGTGTTTTCTGTCCACCTTCCTCTCTCCAGTCAGATGGACGCCCAGCAGCATATGGACAGGGCTCGTGTCTCAGTGCAGCTCGTGTGGGGACTGCAGCTTTCAGGACCAAGCAGCCGATTCAAACTGTTTTCCAGGCTTTGCACCTCATTTCTAGAGTCCGCGCTGGTGCCCACCAAGGAACGGGTCAGAGCATACACAGCACGCTACAGAAGCCTCCAGGGGAGACATCATCTTCACACAGCAACCTGTCCCATTCCCTCGGGCTACCAGGCTGGACAGAGAGAACAGCACCTGAAGATCCTCACCCAGCATCACTTCAATTCCGAGGGCAGCGAGGGAGCACAGAGCTCTCTCTGGAGCTGTGCTGCAGAGACAGCTTGCGTTGTTTCCCCGAGCGGCTCATGCCTGTCCTACAGCCTGCCCACCTCCTGGCAGAGGGGACAGTGCTCGGAGAAGGCTCCTCAGCAGTTGCAAGACTGAAAGAGCATTTGCCGGAGAGCTGGCATTGCCACTCGGGTACAGGGCTCCCCAGAGCACCAAGCCCAGCTCCCAAGCAAGGTTAAAGTGCAATTCTACTCTGAAAAAATGTCCTAGATCCCCTGGCACCTCAAAACCAGTAGGAGAGGTGGTGTTCGTACTGGCAGGGACCAGCCAGCCTGGACTCAGGGTGGGTTTTGTATCACCTATAATCAGATTAGGGACAGGAAGGAATGTTGATGCATAAATCAGGGGGGACACCAGCTCCCTTTCTGTGTCACCGACACTGCACAGCCTGGCTGGAAAGGAAGCAACAGAGGAGACAGACACAGGTAGGCTCGTGACTGCAGAGCAGGGCACATGAGGCTGTTCTTAGGAGAAAAGGCCATTTTCTAAGTAGAACGACACTTTAACCTGCGCTCTGCTGGCCCGGGTGACACCTAGCCACATCATCAGCCGCGGCCGGGGTCTATCACTACACACAGCCCGCGGCTACCGAAGCAGGGGCCCAAATCCAGGAGAGGGTGATTGCAAATCAACCTGCAGCCAAGCACCTCTCCCACAGGCAGGAGAGCTGACTCAGAAAGGAAATCTAACACCACACATCGAAGCTCCACTTCTCACACATGCACCCAAGAAATAATCAACTCCGCATCCCCAGCAAGCATGTGTTTTCCTCCAGACACAGGCTGAGTCAGCACAGTTCTGCGGGCACAGAAGGATCGAGGGGAAAGCCCTCTTCCCCGAGCTGACAACACTTCAGTGGTGGCCAAGCACTGAAGTCCCATCAGCTCTGAGGACAGATGCACTGGCAGCTGCCCCCCCAGCCTGGGCATCCCCAGACACTGGGGGTGCTTCCCCGCCAGCCACGCTTTGGTTTGCAGATCGAGAAAGGCAGCTTCCCATTTGAATTCATGATCTGGGTTTGCTAAGAGCACGGCTGCAGAGGAGAGGCAGCTCGGAGACGCCTGGGCCAGGGCAGCCTCTCCCCCTCCCTCGGCAAGCTCACACTCGGCTGTGGAATCGCATCCTGTAGAGGCGGTCCCGGACGTACTGCTCGCTGTCCACAGCCACCTGGCTCAGCCAGATCACCCTGCTCTCGGAGACATCCTCCTTCAGCTTACGCTTCATTAGAGACACCGACCCTGGCTCCTCGCTGGGTTGAGGCCCCCTCAACAGCACGTAGCAGGCATGACGGCTCCGCTCGAACAGCGTGGCTGTAACGCAGAGCAGAGGGAAAAACCCAGCCTAAGGTCTCTGTGTTCAGACTGGCCACCAGACCCAACACCATGCACCCACAGAGTCCAGGAGGTACCAGAAGGCCAGTGTCCTCCTTGCATCTCCTCACTGGAGGGCTGGAAGGAGAGGACTTACCATTGAATGCAATTATTTGGTCTGTGCTATTGCGGAGCTCCAACAGGACATTAGTGTAGGAAGGATGGAAAAGATACAGCTTCTGGAGAGGAGCTCTGGATCTCTGCAACCAACAGGACACTATCAGGTCACGGACCCACACGTTATCCCAGAGACAACACCAGCACCAGGCTCAGCCATTACTCATGCTCGACAGAATACATCCAGTCAGATACTCGTCCGTGTCTGCCCAACTCATCCTGTCTGATGCCACTAGTACTAGTGCTGGGATTTTGCTTACTGCTTGGTGCTCTCCTCCCCACCACCTCCCCAAGCTTCCTGGAAATAGCAGGTCTGTCTGCTACAGGGAGGAGACAGATTTTTGCCTTAGGGCTGGTAGCATTAGTGAGGAAAGCACAGGAAGCTCACCTGGTGCTCGGGCATCCTCCAAGACACAACCTGTCACTAACGCTGCCAGCCACTGCCCCAGAGGGCTCTGTTACGCAGCTGAGCTGTGCATCGAGGCTGCCAGAGACTGCCTTGGCGCAGAGAGAGGATATTCACGTGGCCATGGGAGATCACTGCGTGCAGTACCGCCGCGGGAGGCTCCAGGCCAAACAGCAGCAACTTCAGAGGTACCAAGCCAGCAGCCTCTCACCTCACCTACGGTATCACACCAAGGCAGGGCTCTGGGCAATCCAGTGACTTTGTTCACAGAGCCCTTTTCTCTACGTAGCCAGGCTGAGGACAAGAAAAGCTGTTGGTGCCACCACCAGCTGCCAGCAGGGACACTGCTATGGACATTGTGAGGACCCAGTATAGGCCAGATCACATGCAGAGGTCTGCGTGCTTCTAGCAGACGAGACTGGTCAGCGACCCCACACCCAGTGCAGGAGGCTGCAGCGTTAGTGGCACAGAGAGATGCGAATGTGAGCGTGGGGAAAAGGGGGTAGCTCCACCCAATTCTGGCTCGAAGTCTGGAGAACAGCAACCATTCAGCAGCACTACCCACCGTTTCGTTTCCTGCCGCCTGGTATTCACCCCAGATGAGGAAGGCGGACCGGTGATCAGCAGTAGAAAGTGTGGCTGGCCCAGGGCTCTCCGCTCTTGAGTTCAGCTTCAGGTCCCACTGGACTGCTCCAGATCCACTCTCAACAATCATAACCTAGCAGGGAAGAAAGAAAAGGAACTCATACCAAAGAGCTCTAACAAGCCATGAGAGAGAAGTCAAGTCAGCTGTCTTTATCCCACACTGTCTATAGGAACAAGTATCTGACACACGGGAAGATGAGGAAATACTTGAAGCTGAGCATCACAGAGCTGTGAGACCTGGGGCGGGCCACATTAACGTCACAAGTTTTGCAGCTATTTCAAGGGGTTCAAAGCTCTGCCATTGAAGCCTCTTGCTGAGAAGAGAATTAAAGTGCCTGAGCTGGCTTCAATAACCTGTTGAAAGAAATCTTTTCCCAGCCTGAAGCTTCCTAAAATCAGCCAGAGGGAACACATCCCACCAGCTGCCCTTGACTCAATGCCTGCTTGAGCCGAGACATGCAGAGAAAAGGGAAGTTAAAAGGAAGAGCATTCAAACCTTCTTTCTGTTGGGTCCAATTTCACTCTCAAGGATAATGCCAAGAACGTCAGGTTTGTAGTAACCGAGCAGCGGCTCTCTAAGGGAGAAAAAGAGAACAGACAGATCATAACACAGCCTGATGGCTTGGGCATGCCTTGTTCTTTCAGAGCAGCCTCTATGCTCCCAGCAACTCCCCTGCTAAGAGACCCGACTGCTACGTTAGGTTAGCCTGGTACCAGTCCCAGCTCTGAGCCCAGTCCTAAGACAGCCATGTCGCAGCAGGCACAGAACGAAGAATCAAAGCTTTGGGCTCCTCCGTTTTGAAGTGGCACCTGACATTTGCTAGCACAGGACACACAATACAATAAGCATGATCCAGATATGACCACAGAGCAGGCTTTTGTTTCAAATGAATTAAAAAAAATAGCATGAAAAAAAAAAATAGCTGCTGCGGGGAGCCTGGAAATGCCTCATCCAAGCCACATCAGTAACACTACCTCACAACATGGGACACGTTGAGGGTCCACAAAGTCTGAAGATTTTGTGCATTGATCAGTGTAGCCATCTCCGAGTTCACAACCAAGATGTTCTCCCGTGATCGCCCAGGAATTTTTGCCAGGTAACGAAAGTCTCCAGAGCTGAACAAGGACAAAAAAATGATTAGGCTTTCTAGACTGTGGATGGTTTTATCGTGGGGGTTTGGTTTTTACCCTGCACAGTAAATGCAAATAGGAAACCCCAGCCTGCTTTCCCTCCTTTCCTGTGAAACCCTGACCAGGCCATCAACACCAGCCCTCTCCCCAGGCTTTGGATGTGCTCCTAGTCCAAAAACCACGTAGCTAGGAAAGAACAAAGCCACAACAGGCCATCCTGTCAGGAACACCGGCACCCTCCACTCCACCAGCAACCAAGACATAATCTCACACCTGAGAAGGGATAAGCGGTGCACGGTGCTGTCAATGTTCTTCTCCCACTGAGGATCTTGCTCAAGGCTGGGAAGCTTAATTTCCATCCCAGTTGCCGCACTGTAGAGATCTTTCAGGGAATATGCATAGAGAGAGTTTTCTGGGGAAAAAAAGCCAGAATGAGGGAGGTAAGTTATCCTGCTCTTGCTCTGAATTCTACGATTTTCCAGATCGGGCAGATCAACTATACTTTTAGGACTTGCATCATAGAGTTGTAGTGGTATTTTGAGACTCAAGCCTGCTTTTGAATGTTTTTAACATCTTATCTGTTCATAATCCAAGTGTTCCACAGTAATCATTTGCTATTAATGACTACTTAAACCTTCCCTTCTCAACATGTTTCATATAAAATTACTACAGTAAGTAACAAACCTTAGTTTAAGCAAAGCCCCCCCCCTTCTCTTGGCCTTGCTCTTTCGCTAGGTGAAAGCACGACACAGCTTTTAAGAATGCAA
>NW_008824900.1:586669-589054 GCF_000699105.1 Pygoscelis adeliae | reverse complement strand
TCTTTCAGACAACTGTTTAGTAATCCTGATTTCACAGTTACAATCACTCTTTCGGAGTGAATTCACAAACAGAACTGTACTTGTATAGAAAAGGAAGTAGGAGGAGGAGTCCAGGTTCAGCCTGATATAGCGAGCTTTCCCGTCCACGTTCAGGCTTCCAGTGGAGCCGATCTGTTTGCCATTTTTTCCTGAATGGATGAAGGTCTTAATCTACACAGGGAAGGGATTAGAAAAAAAAACGACAAAAGGTTAAAGCTGCATTGCACTGTTACTGCTCCAACTCGAGTGTTTTCCAAAGCTTCTGAGCAGCTGGTACTGAACAGCAGCTGCACGGTAACACCATAGGCTCGGATGAAAAGTCTCTCCCTGGTTTTGGAGGTGTGGGCACGAGTTAGATGATCCCTCTGCTGTGAATAATTTTGCAGGTTTGAAAACCACTTCCAGCACAGCCTCTTGCCCTGAGATTTTACTGCCTCTGCCAACCACCTCCCCCGCAGGCTGAGACCGCCAAACAGCAAGCCCCAGCTCTGCTAAGGACAGCGAAGATCGATTCAAGCCTGCTGAGCAGTGACAACGATGGAGAGGACCTAAAGGCAGAAACAAAGCAGCATATGGACACAGGGGAAACTTGGCTTCACATGCAGCTCTGCTAAATATTTTAAGTGCCCTAATCTACTCCTCCTAAGGCTGACATGAGTCTAAGGGGATGAAAGAACTGACAGGTTTCTTTATATTCTTTGTGCAGGGTAACAATCCACTAAAAACATTTCACCCAAGAGAATAAAGGCTAAAACCAGGATCAGATTCAAATGTCTAGGCAACAGTCATGGTCTGGGGAGAGCAGTGCACGCTAGGGAAAAGAGAAACATCAGACCGAGAGAAACAGCATCCACCAGAGATGCTGAGTCAGGCAGGAACCCTTCCCTCTTCCTTGAGAGGGAGAGACTGGGAAAGAGAAGGAAATCTGCTGCTCTCAGAGTGAATCTGGAGAGTCTGGCAGGTGGATAAGGGATAGAGTTTGCTGGGGAGAATGAAGAATACAGCTGGAGAGGGAGAGCAACACATCCACCAGCTGTTCCCAGCCTCCCGCACTGGGAGGAGACACATACCAGCTCTTGTAGATCAGCTTCACCTTTACTCACAAGCACTGGTTCAGCCCAGGACAGTAACAGCCAAAGGTATTCATACAGCGAGTGAGAATACGCACCACCTTACTCACTGCATTGCTTAATACCTCTACGTGCTGCTACAGGTGATGTATCCTGAAAAACGTCGTATTTTCCCGGATGTATTTGTGCTGAAGCTTGCAGCAGGTAGGGGTCAATAAGACACTCGGAAAAAGCTGCCATTTAAACCCCCTGCACACAGACCCTTCCCCACAGACTGCTCAAAGCTCTGCCATTTCAGGAAACAGCAGAATAATGTAACGTTCAACTTCAGCCCTTGCTAGCAACAAAGCTAATTTACTTAAGTTTTGAATCTCCCTTGCGACAGGAGTGCCTTTTTCCAAGCTGCAGAGCTCCACTCAAGCTCCCTACATCTTGCATGATTTCTCAAAAAAGAATGTACTTTTACTTAGGTTGACAGAGTGCTTGCCAAGTCCGGAGGGAGGAAGGGATTTCATACCAAGATAGCTAGAGAAGTTAAATGGAAAACAAATCAAAAGGCAGTCTTGCAGAACAGAGACTACATTCAAACATTTCTTGGCCGTCTAAGAATTTTATAAAAAAAAAAAAGTCTTGAGATAACTGGGATAGCAAAAGCGAGGAGGAAAGAAAACAGAAGAGAAACGTAGGAGTCGGAGAGGATAGAATTTCTGATGACTCTGGCAACAACAATGTCTCGGACAGCAAAACCCTATTTACTTATGGAGCACTGTGGTATGAGGACACGGGGCTCCTACTCCTCCCATCAGACTTGCAGGGAACCGTAACTTTTTTATGCTTTAAACAGGACAGATTGCACATGCAGACGATGCTGTACCACTCAATCATGGATGCAGATGTTTTAGTATAAAAACACTTTTAGCTACATGACCTTCCCCCTCTAAGAAATGGGAAAAGCAATATAGGAACAGAGATAACACAACTAGCAGCTATTTCACTAAATGAACCCCAAGCAGAATTAACCAGCGCAGTGACACCAGGAAGAGAGCCGTGCAAAGCAGACCACAGGCAGAGATACGAAAGGTATCAGAAAAGGGCAGTGGTGGTACAAAAGTGCTGGCTGTCAGCTGTGCTTTGATCTAAGAGCCAAAACCTGTCAGGGTTTGTTCACTTCCACTTCTCTGAGCAGAGTCCCAGAAAGCTTGCAAGCTCATCTCGCCTAGGCTCACTCCACACACAGCCCAGGAGCACGCAGCGAGGAGTGCAGACTGAAAAGGGG
>NW_008824900.1:585714-586489 GCF_000699105.1 Pygoscelis adeliae | reverse complement strand
GGCCCCGGGTTTATCATAGCTTCAGAGTGACATACCTTATCTCCTGTAGCAATAAAGATTATCAGGTCCTGAACTCCATCGCTATCCACATCTGGAATCACTGACACGGGAGTCAGCACGGTATAATTAGCTCCAAAGTCACTGGACTGTCTCCACTGAACTTTCCCTAGAAGACAGTTATTGGGAAACATTCACTAAAACGCGCTTCGGGTTGAAAGGCTTTTAACGCCCCTGCTCCTCCAAGTACTTTGCAGTAGCCAGCCACTCACAGCCCATCAGCACCACAGACCAGTCACATTTATGCTCATCACGGGGTACTTTGTTGCATTTCTGCATTTCAAATGAGTCCCAGTATCCACAATTTCAGCTTATATTGGGAAGTAATTCTAGCTGCCTGCACAAATGCACCCAAACACCCTGGGCACAAATCAACCTGCAGGGCACAAAGGACAGCTGGCTTTTCGCATGCCTTAGGTTAACAAGCTTTCCAGCATCTTCATGGCATGAAGAATCCTTTTTTGTGATCTAAAATCTTGCTGCTGTGTACTTAAATCTGCGCAGACATTTTAAGACCATAAAGCAGCTAAATTCTGATCACAGCGTTGCAGCCACCCCCGACAAAACCTGTTTACAATTTCAGTGCCTCCTGCAGATGTTCCTGCAGATGTTCCACGCTGACACGACCAGCTACAACTCAGTTCACATCCCACCTCTCCCTTGTTCAAAGAACATGCACAGCACGTTCAAACTTGTTTGTAAACAGAGGTAGCAGAGC
>NW_008824900.1:574632-585698 GCF_000699105.1 Pygoscelis adeliae | reverse complement strand
GGGGGGGGGGGGGAATTTTCTCTCCAGCAGCTCCAGGCCAGCTGGGTGACTTTACTCCACACACGCTGCTCAGGGCTGCTGGCCAGTTTCCAGTCACTGCCCAGTGGAATTTGCAGTGGAATTTGGTAAGAGGGGGAAGACCGGTGGGGGGTTTTCTTTTTAAGGAAGACTTAAGTGACTAACTAGGTGCTCAGAGCGGAAATGCTTACCCTCCCCTTTAAACAGTATCACAGACAGCAATTATCATTTCAGGAATGCAAAATAATCATCTGTTCTTTGTCAGGAAGGCAGTTGTACTGAAGGCCAAGGAATTACTACCTGACCCTGTCTGCAATAATTTAAGGCAGGCTGTATTTCCAGTAGGATTCCTCCAAAGCTTTTACTGAAACACTGAAAAAAATACTTGGAACTGTTACTGTGTCAACAGATGTGAAGTAGAAGAGTGCCCCTAGGAAATCATGGGAAGGCAAAGAATTTTACCCCTGAACAAGCAGGCAAAGGAAGGAGAGAACTTAAGTTCTGAATAACTACATCCTGGCTTCAGCACAGTCCAAAGCTACAACAGTAAGACCAGGCTGATGAAATTGGCATTTCAATGCATAAGGCTCTATTCTTTGCTGGTTAGACAGTGGACATAGTTTTGGAGGAAGCATCTTACTCTCTTAAAAGAGCAGCCTGACTTAATAGAAACGTAACAGTGAGACGGATTCAACACAAAGGACTTGAGAGGCTTTCATGCTCTAACACAACTCCCAAAGAGCACGAACTGTGAACCCAGTCCCATCCTGCTCCATCAAAGGGAGATGGGACTGTCCTGTCTGAGGTCTAGAGAGCTATGGTGCTTCCTCAGAGCCCGAGGTCAGAGCAGAAGCACACCAACAGAAGCCAAGATGGAAATTAGACAAGTGCCTAGACAGCAAATCTAACCTAGGTGAAAGGGGTTTTTTCTTTTGGTCCGGAAGGATTAATAAAATTAAAACTTAGATGACTGAATTCAGCTCTCACTTCAAGCAGCCACAGAGGGCACAAGGCAGGATTGCTCGCTTCAGGCTGGATGAGGTCCAGACACACATCCAAAGGCGGCTCTCCCAGCTTGCAGCTCACAAGCTATCTGAGCTACAGGCAGGTCTTTTCTACCGAAGTGTTAGGCCCCTCTCCCATGCCCTTGCCCACTTGTTTACTAAACACTTGTAAGCTCCTGGCATCCACCGTACGGTGGATGTGAAGAAGTATCCCCTTTTGGCTTTTCTGAACCTATCACTTGATAAAAGAACCATAGAGCAATGAAGAATTGCGACGGGAAATCATCATTCCCTGTTCTTCTACTTATCACTCATAATTTTATAGACTCATTTCTCCCTGTCACACATTCTCCAGGCTGGAGTTCTGGTTTATTTATTGATTTCTTGCACAGAAGCAATTTCATACATCTGATCATTGTGGTCCCCTTTCTGCCATATCCCTTAGGAGAGCAGAACTGCTCACAGGGCTCACAATGCGGGCTGCTGGAGGCTGAGGTGAAGAAAGAATGTGTAACAAAACACTTACGCCTGTCCTCTTCCTCGAGACTCTGCTTCTGGCCCTGGCAGAGATGGAATACGCAGCTACACAGACCTCTGCTTTGACCTGGAACAGCTAATCTTAAGCTCTTGTGTCCCAGTTTGCTTGTAAGATAAACATGCAGGAATGTTAGATGTCCCACACAAACAGAAGCATGCAAATCTACACTTTCCTTCTTGTTTGCTCAGGTCACTTATTCTGGCAACGAAGAAAGCAAGACTTAACACAACTCGAATTGATAGAAAAGCACTAACTTTATCAGCATTTAAAGATCAAACCCACATCAGACACTTTCAGATGATAATCTGCCTACCTCTCCTTCAATCTTCCTACAGGCAGAGGCTAGGCAGCCTGAAAGCCCTGGAATCTCACCAGTCCTCCACGATGATGAATCATTAACAGCTAAAGATTGTTCTGACTACTGTTTTTAGCACAACGTGATGTAAGTCAGACTTTGCCACTTTAAATACGTTTAGCCTATTTAAATACATTTTATTTTGGTCTGCCCTCCTAACCCCCAGTAAAAGCCAACTACACTAAGAAACCCCTTTTAACCTACTTAATCGCAAAAACGTATCAAAAACGTCAACGTCTGGGTTATTCACTTTTCTACTGAAGAAATTTTTCATCCCTTGCTTTTAATTTATCTATGGAATGTTTTCTTACCAAATTGTTGCTGTGACCTGTGGCGTAGCCTGGTTCCTTCTCTCCGTGCTTGTGCTATTTCTTTATGGCTGTCTTTAGCTACATGCCTTTGGCTCAGCAGCCACCTTTCTACACTTTGACCTAAAAGCAACTGCTTCATTAATAGTCTATAAATAACCTGCGCTAAAGCCTATTGATGAGGGAAACAGTGCTAAGGTATCTCAGTTGGTACAGAAGCTTTCCAGCTCTGCGTGCGTCTACACTTCCATCTACACTGGAAATTAAAAGCTACACTAGATTTTCCTCAGATTCCTTAGAGCTATACCTCTTGCTATTTCTCTCTCCCAGTTTTTGGAAAATAGGATGTGAGGGGTTCAATACCAGATACAGAGGATGGGATCCTAGGCGTGTTTCCAAGGGAGAAGAACATGCATTGTTTGAACCTTTGAAACAGCGACCTCCAAAATGGAAATGTATTTCAGGCTTCATCAGCCAGGAAGGTTCAAGGTGCAATAGATGGTCACTGCCCTGTTCCTAGAGAAGTACAGGCACTCTTTACCCTCACCCTGCGTTAGGCAAGATAATGATGAATTTCTCCATCTATAGGTTCAAAAATGAAGGTGGCTTTCCAGAGGAACCAGGCAAAATCCTGGACTACTGAAACTGGTGAGTACTTATCCTAAGTGCTCTCCTTGACGACTTTAAAATCATAAATCCCCAAAACTCCCACTCCTCTTGCCACTGCAGGCACTCCTAGCACTCACACGCAAACGACTGAGAAACACTGCGGGTCTGTGTCCCACTCCTGAGAGTATAAAATAACATTCACAGCTAGTGACTGCTTCTCCTGTTTCAAAAGCCGTTGAAAAGTTGTTCTTATAATACAGTGGCTGGCACAAACCACCACAACAGAGTCCAGCCTTTGGAACAGACAGGCTGAGAGAACAGGCGCTTCTCAACGGCCCAGCGAATGGCTCTGGCAAAGTTTTCAAGATAACAAATACCCTGTGCCCATTGTTCATGTACCAACAAGTCATGTCACGCTGACGTCCCCAGCCTCCGAGCTCTGAAGGTCACCAGGTGAGGAAAGCGAGTAGCACCGTCCCCTGTACGGTAGCAGTACTCTGCTGCCCGCTCACCTGTCCGCAGGTCAACTGCCGTAAGAGACACCGGCTTCCCCACGACCAGGCAACCCGGGGCCTCAGCCCCTCCGAGCTGCTTGATGCCACACTCCATCCACTCAACCTCCTCGGCAGCAGGCCTCTCCCAGAGCGCTCTGCCATTCGTGCCAGAGACAGCAGCAATGAAGGCACACGGAGAAGGCAGACCTGAAGAGAAGAGATGTCAGAGGGAGCACTACCTACACCTACCTTTGCCGCTCTGCACCACCCAAGAGCTGGGACTCACCCAGGTCCTCTCCCCACCCAGCTAACCTGGTTTTCTCTCCCAGACCCACAGCAGCCTCACTAATTAGAACTAAAAGAGAAATAACAGCCCTTTTACTACAAGGTTTACTGTTTCTGAACCAGCTACCTTCATCCAAACAGGATCTGTTGAAGCTGCTGCTGCCATTGTTAGCTTTGAAAGCAAAGAGGACATCTTGCACTTTATCTTCATTCACGTCTTCTATAGCGAGAAACTGGTAGGCCACTGTAAAAGAGATCACAGGCCAGGCACTGGTGAGGATTGCGTCAACCAACAACAGAGCTGGCTGGAGCAAAACACAAATTCCTAGAGACCTACTCACTGCCTCTATCTCTGACAGTGTAACATCAGGACAAATTGGCTTTTGTATTAAAAAAAGCCATCTACATGAGTACCAAGGACTGGAAGTTAGTGCCAAAGGATTTTTTAAATTTGCTATCCCCCAGAGGGTTTGTCTTTTTTTAAAGCCAAGCAGCCAGAATTTCAACTATGTTGAACAAAGAACAACTCTGGTCTTGCTGTGGGGTTGCTATTCCTGAAATATTAAAAAAAAAAAACAACAAACAAACCCCACGAAACCCAGCCCCAGATATTCCACCTTTCTCACTCTCAGCTAAAAGCAGCCTTCTTCAGCTCAGAGTAGCAGAACTTGGGGTTTCTGCATTAATGCACAAAGCTCAGTCCCTGTTGGTGAGCACTGTCGCTGCGTTTATAGCATAACCAGCACACACCCACTGCACATAAGATTAAAGAAAAGCTTTCACAGAACGAAGGCTGAGCCACCAGGGAGCAGTACCCAGGCTAAAGAGCCGACTAAAGCAATATAAATTTGTGTGATTTATAAAAAATCCAAGATGCAACTCGTCTTCTCCCCTTTCTGTTAGCCATGGGGAAAAGTTAGAAAGTCATACTGACAGAGGAAAAAAATGCCTAACTGTCTCCAAACCTCAGCTCAAACTTCAAGGGAACATTTTACAGACCAAACTTCAACAAAGATTTATTCCCAGATACCCTTCCCCTTTTTTTTTTTTCCAAATGAGGCCAGCCTGCTACCTTGTTAGCGCTTCAGAGCAGCATCTGATTTCTCCATCAGATCCTGTAAACACCTCCTGGAAGGCCACTCCAATTATGACGGGCCACTGCTTATCCAGGTCAGGTATTCACAGCTCTCGCTCCCAAGGGCAGCATCCCTGCAGGCCTGGCTCCAGATCGCGCTTAGGTAGAGCTCCACAATTCAAATTCGTGGCACATTAAGGGAAAGGACTGTTGGTAAGTATTTATTCTGCTACAGCAAGCTCACCTGCATTGTCATAGTTTCGAAACCATGTCCTTTCTGAAACTGGCCTCTCTGGGCAAGGAATGATAAACGAGAAAGCAAACACAATTATCAGACACAGAAATAATGAGATGAAGAAGGCAGCAGTGCGCCACCGGGACAGCCGAGACAGTCGCGATGACTGCTTGCTGACGATTCTTCTCTCCACAGAGTTCTCATGGTTCTCTTGAGCTTTTACATCCTCAGTCTTCAGAGGGTGGATCTCAGCTTCCGAGTCCTTGTTATCCATCGCAGCTCGTTCATCGGTAGTCAGACACCCTTCTCCCCCTTCACCTGCAACAACGGAAAGAGCAGTTAAGATGTTTTTTTGATATATTCCAAAATCTATCAAAGATATTCTGTTACTACCTGATATTCACGCTGGAAACATTTAATGGGAGGTGAGCAAATCAGAGCCAGAGACAAAGCGCCGTTGGTACCGGAGGTCTCCCACACGGAGCAACGGGGAGAGACCGCGGGATGCAGGAATAGCACTATTTCTTCTTCAGAGGAGGAAATCAGCTCTGCTACACCCAGACAAAGAAGGCTACAGCTTCTACGCGGAAAGGACTGACTGGTCTGTAGGTCTGCCTCAAGAAAAACACGCCAAAAGCTCCTTTTGCCGCAAAGACTTCTTGCCACCTCCTGTGTATGTCAGTCTGACTCCCGGCTGGAGAGGTGAAAGGAAACACTCGTGACCTTTATATCCAAACATAAGGCTGTTCCCTACTGTAAGGAGAACTTGACCCTCCCCAGGAGAGAGAGAGAGAGAGAAAGAAACAAACACCAGCATATTCTGTATGGGAACAAACCAAAGCTATCCAACACCTCGGATGAGAAACCACGTGGTAAGTTTAGCAACCCAGCCCTGAAGAAGGCCAGAGAGTGATTACTTCCCTCCCTGGAAGAAAAAGAAGGCACGACCTGAGACTAAAATCGGGCAAATTTGATTTCATTAGAATTGAAGAAGAGCTAACAACTGCTATTTTAGTTCCTCCTGCTGTAAATCATAATCTTGAGCTACAGCTACAACAACAGAGGGGCTCTGTGCTAATTTGTTACAAAAAGGGAAAAAAAAAGAAAGAAAAAACCCTAGTTGGTTCCAGAAGCCTGTAACTCGTTGTCCAAAACAACAATAAAAATCAATGTCATATACAGTTTCTCTCATAGTGCTTCTTTAAAAAAATAGCGGAAGGGAAAAAATAAAGAATAACACATTCCAGTAGCCTTGGAAAAAGCTGCATGACAGTGTCATAAAAAGTTATATCAGAGCAAATAAACACGACAACCGAGCCAATTTTCCATGACCGTGCCCCAGCAGTCACATGCCTGGATTGTCCGCTGGAGCAATTTACTTCCCCAGCAGAAAATAGCTTAAACTCAGCACCAGCACGCAACGCAGAGAGCTCGGGCTTTCGACTCCAACAACGGGGCTCGTTACGTCTCACGTTTCATGCCCAAGTTCATTTACAGGTTCGAAGAAACACGAGATGAGAGTCACCCTTGGGAGGCCAGGCTCCTTCAGGCAGCTGCGGCTCGACTCGGGGTCTCACCTCCCCAGGTTGTCCCCGTCCCACCGCAGGGAAGAGCTGCAGAGGCCTCCGCTCTTCTGGGTACAAATCACAGCGGGGACAGACCTACGGCAAGGCAGGGGTTGAGTGCATGGGGCGAGCGGGACGGCCTGGCACGCTGCTGTCGGTCCCCTGGCTAACCTCAGCGCCTGCTGGACTTATAAGGCTGGAGTTACGAAGCACTTACTCCAACCTGAGCACTCTGGCATTTATTCTATGACAGCACATCGAGTACAAGATCTTGCTCCAGACAATTTAATTCAAGCTGCACAATACCATGCAAATGCAATTAAATCAATAATATAGCAGTTGTATCTTATTCCAAAGATCTTACTCCAAAAAGACCTCATCTGTCCTTCACATCAGTCTACCGGCAACACCAGAGACACCTTCACGAGGCCGGCTGTTTCCAGACCAGCCGCAGGCACCTGACAGAGGAGGCAGGCTCTGGATGGAAAGGAGAAGAAAAGGAAGAGCCGTGCGTTCAGCCTTCCCGCCAACCTGGCCATCACGCTGGCGAGCCGAGCACCGCTCCGTTACTGGAGCCGGCCAAGCACCCGGCCTCTAGCAGGTTCAAGGTACAAGGCTCCAGGCACAGGCTGAGCAAATGATTTACCGGAGCGCAGCAACCGCCGCCGCAGCGATGGGGACAGTGGCAGGAATGGGTCACGCGGCCTCCCTTGCGATGAGGCAGATGGCTCGTGTATCTCTGGCGTGCCCGTCTCCAGCAGCAGGGAGAGGTGGATCTTCTTCAACGCTGCGGTAACCAGCGTCCACGGCACAGGCTGTGACAGGGCTCGAGCAGAACCCCACCGGCCTCTCCAGCGGAGCCCTCCGCAGCCCCCAGTGTGGAGCCGGGAAACCTCCAGGGCACAGCCGAGTGCTTCCAGCACCTACGAGGCTTCCCGAGAACCAAAACCAGGCTTCTCCCCGCTTACTCCAAAAGGGCCACCATCTTAACGCTGTACGGAAGGCGTATTTTTATGACTCACTATAAATCACACCACTGTCATCTAGACTGGGATGAGAACAATAAAAAAAGTGGTAATTTTCCTGACAGCCCCAGCAATTCCCCTTCTGTTGCAGCAATGACCCTAGAAGCCACCAATTACAAAGAGCACTCAGTGCCTTTAAAGCACTTCTTTCTCTTTTCTTTCAGGGTTTGAATAATGCCCTTTGCACCCCTGCCAGAGCAGAGGCAGTGCCAGAACAACGGCCACAAAGGTCAGTGGCAGAGGCTCAAACAATGCAGGAAATCCCATCGCCCACAGTTGCCAAAGTACATGCTGGCAGCATGTGAAACGGTCCGAGCTCTGAACAACAAAGACGTCTGGTAATCAGTTTAATTGAAGACAAGCAGAAAATGATAGTGTGCATTTCAGATGATTTTACTGTCCTCTAGCAGCCAGCACTTTGTCTCCTGCTGGTAGAGGACACAAAATAATTCGCTGGAAAGTTTAATGCATCCAGGCACCTTGCAAGGAAATACGCAACGACAGGATCGTGTGCCGCCGCACTATTAACAGACGCTAATAATTAGAATTCTAATAATTAGAAACCGCACGCAGCAGACCCGAACTGAGCCCGCACAGCCCAAGGAGCGCTGCAGTACAGCCAGGATCTGCATCTCATACGACTTCATTTGCTGGTGTGCGCACTTCCATCGCTCCCCGGGCTTTAAAGGCTACTTACTCCCAGCAACGGGACGCGCTAGGAGCGGTCCCCGATCAAAGCCAAGGAGGAACGAATACCCTTTCCTGTCCCACGGTAACAAGGCTGCGCTCAGGACAACCGCAGCTTTACTCACCTTCGTGGGGCACTGACTTTCCTCTTCTGAAGCTACGGCGCAGATTTACAGATCTGATCTGAATCGAACCAGTGAAACTCGTGCAGCAAGCGGTTAGTGCCAAGCCTCAGCTAAATCCAAGAGACAAGCTACCATTACCCGTCAGCTAGAACTGCCTGACAAGCACAGAGAACCGCATACAGTCAGATGTATGAAAACTGGTGACAGAAACCATTTAAGTATCAGTGTGATGGAAGGTTTAACTCATTTCCCACCCATAAAATACCAAACCACAGCATTTGGAATCTCACCAGGCACCAGTTCTTCCTGGAAAATTTCTAGCAATATATCATAACTTAGATTTGACGTTCAACACGTTTATAACTTTCACGGACTGATGAAATCAGATTCTGACTGGCCATTTTAGGAACCCAAACACAGCATTTGGGTGTTTTGGTTCTGTACTTTTTTGTTTTAAGCATCTTACAGCTTTCCTTCCTGTCAGCCAGAAATTGCTGAAGCCTGAAGCTGCAATCAATAATGACAAAACAGCTTCCAAATTTTGGTCTGAACGAGACGCAATGTTCCCTTCATGGCTGTCTTCCACGAGCAGACTGTTCAGTTTTGATCCGACGTATGGCACGGCACTGCAGCGAACCCGCCGGGCAGTCACCTGCTGCAACATCAAGACATTATTGGGTCATTTTTTCCCCTTTTCTGCAGTCCCACTTGCATCAGGGTCCAGCCACGAGGAAATAACACGCCAGATTTCCCCCAGATGAGGAGATTTTCCTTTCCAAATACACTCAGACTGCACGGCGTACACAAGCTTACAATTTTGCTGGGTCATCTGCAGCTCATAATTCTTTCTCGATATAAAGTGGCGGCCACGGGCTGGCGAGGAGAACTGCCTTGAGGAGACCACCCCCTTCTGACGCCGGGGTACCTCTGCTCCTGCGCGCGTCCTTACGACCTTTGTAAGGACGCAGACCACACCAAAGACAACGCAGGCACCCAGCTCAGAGAAACACCCACATTCTGCTGCTACAGCTGCCCTGTCCCCTCCCCTCACTCTTGCTCTTTTGCCTCTGTTAACACAGGTCTCCGCAAAACACCAGGTTCTTCTTAAATAACACTTAACCCTCCGGTTCAGACACAACACGTGCCACAGAGCATTCACAGCAAGTCAATTAGAAACTCCTCCAGAGCACAGCCAAATGTCACCTTAGAATGTGATACAGCTGTCATCTGTAGCACAAAAGTCCTCTTTTCCAGGGCAGTTTTCACTACAGTCGGGTGAGAAGTAGTTTCAAGCAGAGAAACTCAATCTGATAGTGAAGAGCAAAACACGATCCCGTACTTTTTCCAAGAGAGCGACGGGAAGAGCAAAACTCTCCAAGATGAAGAACAGCACTGAAGCTGCAAAGCTACATGGAACTGATTATAGGTTAGGCCAGTAATAACAACCGAGCAGCAGAAACACGTGCCACTTATCATCCCAGAACTTACAAGCTTTGCTGGATCCAAGCCACTCGCCCTCACCGACCGCTGCAGATCCTTTGCGTCAGCCCCACGAGTAGTCGCTAGCGAGTTGTTTGAACCTCTCACGTCGGGAGACATCCCTACCTCATCCACGGGGCTCCCCTGCTTGCGCCAGAAGCACGGCGACTTCTCCGCACCGCCAGACATTTAGCACAAATAGGGACTTTGGGGAGATCTTGGAGCATGAAAACCCTTTAGAAGAGGCCGTGGTCATTTCACGTAGGTTTATTAAAAAGACAAAAAGAAAGTACAGTTTTTAAGTGGAGCACTTGTTCCACAGGTCACAAACTCCATGCTGCCCACCAGGTCCTTCCATGGGCAGCCTAGCGAGGTTTACGGCAGCATGAAACAACAGCCTTCCTCCAGCCGCCGTTGTCCTCGTCAGCTATCTCCAAGAGAAACCTCTTTTCTCCCCCCCCAGAAATCGAATTTTTATTTTCCTCTATTAGACATGTACGCGGAGGAAAGCTCATTCACGGGCCATTCCACCCGCACACCCAACGCCCAGCCCTGCGGAGCCTCTCGGCTTCCAGCCTCCACAGGCAGCCCCTCGAAGGGGGCCCAATTCTGCCCCAGCACGCGGGAGGGCTGGCTCCAGTCACAGCGAGCCGTCCCTCCCTGCAGGGCAGGCTGCCCCTCTGACTCCCGGCAGTTAGGTAAGAGGTTTTCGCTTCCCAAGCTAAGGAAAAAAGGGTGGAAATGAGATCACGATTTAACACGTTAAAGTATTTTTCTTTCTGCGAGAAATGCTCTAATTCATGCCTGTAGACTAGGCTCGTGGCCTGCCGAGGAAAAGAGAAACACGAATTTGAACCCTCTGCGGGATTAGTGCTGCAGGCCGCGTGCTGAGCTCTGCAGAGGTGAGGGGCTTCTCGTCTTTCTATTTGATTGAAATACAGACCTGCACTTCCGAGTGCTGCGTAAGTGTCTCCTCAGGACGCCTACGCAGCCTGGGATAAACCAGCCAGGATAAACGGGATAAACTAGCTCGGATCAAACGGAGAATTAGACCAACGGCAGAGTCCCAGGCTTTTGCAAAAGGGGTTAAATTCTCTCCCAGGCTTCTTAATATGGTTTGGGGCAACTTTTTGAGCTGCTGGAGGCGGCCAGCGAACCCCTCCGACCACAGGGACGGGGACCGGGGCTGGGTCAAGCGCGGCTGGGAGCGCTGAACGGCCGCGGCGTTTCACGGCGGAGCAGCGCCGCTCCCCAGCCCGGCTCG
>NW_008824900.1:572029-573299 GCF_000699105.1 Pygoscelis adeliae | reverse complement strand
CGGGGTGACGAGCGCGGCTGGCGCGGCGGGGCGGCCTTCCTCCCCTAGTGTGAAATAAACCTCGTTACAAATAAGCTAGTTACAATATGCAAATTCCTCCCACACGTCGTTGGGACGCAGCCGGTGGCTCTGTCCCAGGAGAAGCGGCAACGCCCCGACACGGGCGACTCCTTTCCTCGCCCCGCCCCTGGATTTGGCTCCATCCGGAGTCACCTCTGCCACTCGGCCACGTTCCGCCCGACCGGCCTCGAAAAACAGTAACACCAGCGCTTTTTTTTTTGCAAGTCGGAAAACTCCACGGAGGAAGCTCCGACCGCGGCGTGCAGAGTTAAACAGGCAGCCTAGCTGTGGCTGTGCTCCTCCAGAGCAGAGATCAGCCCAGACTTTCCACTGCTTTGTTTACGCCCCGTGCCTGATCTGTAAAGGTTCTAAAACCAGACTTGAGCCCATCCTAGAAACGTGCTCCAGCCCATTCGGTCGTCCTCACAAAAGTGAACAGCTTTCAAAACGGGCAGATCGGGGCCAAATTTTGTCTGTCTTGACTTAACTGGAATAGTGAGGCAACTCTCAAGCGCTGGAGACGTAAAAATTAGGTGGCTAAGCACTAAAAAGAACAAAAAAAAACCACTTCCGAATTTCTTTTAGCGTATATAAACAGAAGGAAAAATTAATTAAGTGAGAACCAGTGCTACTGGTGTGCTCACGAAGGGTCAGGTAGATCTTTTGGAAAGGGCTGAAGCGTTACAAACGTCACGGCAGCTCAGGTCTCCAACCACAGCACTGCCCCGGCTGCCGCGCTCGCTGGGTCAGGACAAACACAGTGTGTCAACCACTGGCCTGAATTGAAAACGATCCGTCCAGATTTATTTATTCCTACTAAAACAAAATCCTGTTAAACAGTACGTAACTCTGTGTCTCTACAAACTCACAGCTATCTGCCAAACAATAAAAATTCCAAACTACAAAAGATGAGTTGTATTCAGTAAATATAAATGGGAAATTTAGGCTTTGTGTAGAATGTTTATCAGACTATTTACAGTGCAACACAGATCGTTTGAGTTCAGATCTCGCCAGCTTCTCTCTCTTCTGATCTCTTGGAACGAGATTTGCCATTTGTGCTCTCGTGCCGCCTCTCAGAAGAGCTCTTCTCTTTTCTCTCTCTGTCTCGTGACTTTTCTCTTGAAGATCGATCTCTAGAAGATCTGAAGTACAAAGTAAACCGTCGCTATAAGCTTCAGAACTAAAAAAATTTTCCAATATGCATAAAGTT
>NW_008824900.1:569442-571995 GCF_000699105.1 Pygoscelis adeliae | reverse complement strand
TTTGGAAATGTGCCTAGGTACTGCGACGTCGGGAGCGGTGTCCCCCAGGACAGCAACTCTGGTCCCTCTACAAGCTTTATGTAAGAGAAGGCCAGTTTTGCAGCGCTGAGTGCACGGCGCAGCCTTTGTTACTCCCTCCTTAGGGTGGTCCTTTCAAGCTGTTGCCACAGGGGCTCTCTGAGGTCTTCCCTGGGCCCCTTATTAGTTTACTGGGCCACACTAAAGTGCCTGCAATTTCTTCCTCGTCTATCACTCAGCTCTGTTCGTGTCTTCTAGAGCGTTTTTCATTATGCTCTAAGCTAGTGGCTTTCTGCTCAGCTGCTTTAAATACCAACCGTATTCTTTGGACTCAAACGCTTGCTCAGCCCTGGGCTGCTTCTGTTTTGCATCCTGACAAGCGTTGTCCTTGGCAGCATCCTGGGTTCAAAGCCAGGATGATACAGATTTCTATTCACAGCCCACAGCGCGGGCAAATCTTTTCACAGCCTGCCCGAATGACGGCTACAGAGTTTCGGCAGAGCTCCGCTGCATCGGCCCACACAGAATTAAGCAGAGGGCTTCACGGTAGGTCCAATCTGAAAAGGCTGTTTTCCTGCGTGATTCATGCCAGCTTGTCGACTAGCAGCCTTCAAAAGGTGCTGGTCCTGAGTGAGCTCTAGCGGCCCGGACCCCTTCAGAACTAGGCAGAGGCTTTCACAGACCCCGCAGAGCCAGCACGTTTTACTCTAGGACTCAGTACGCGGGTTTTGCTTTACAGTCGCAAGAAGAGGACCTGGCAGGTACCTTAAGAGGTTCCAGCTTTCATTCGTGCCGATTGTAAGGCTCGGAAATACTGCAGAATTGATATATTAAAACCTTACAGCCCTCTGTATCACATGAACCATTTCATTTGCATGAAACTGTGTCATTTCACCAGAAGACAACATGAGTCACTCTGATGAGATTAACTCTCTTCCTGTGCCCACAACAATGCCTGCTGCCCGTAGTCCTCCTACCCCGAGATCTCCAGATCCTGCGACAGGCTCTCCATTTCTTTATACAAGTGAGACCTCAGGCCAGCAGAACCCGAACGCAGGTTTCGTTAATTCTCGAGGTGAAAACAGAAGCTAAACTCTTTCAGGGAACAGGGACTTGCTGTTTGTTCTCTTGTTTTTGTTTTATTTTCTTAAACTGATCCTGGTCTCTCCCCAGTCCTCAGCAATTTTGTGGAAGTATGTCAGCTAGCCAATCCCCCTACAATCTCGATGGGCTGATTTGAATGTGTTCAAGGTTTTCGAAGTAATCCCTTACCTGCTCTTTAGTAATAGTTATTACAGGGTCTTCCTCACTTCCTAATTGTCCAAACTTCTTTTCTTTATTTTTCATGTTCAAGACAGATTTAAAAAAGGACTTTAGTATCTCAGCCATTGGAGAATCAACAGTATTTACACACCCCCCTCAATTATTAACAGACTTATTTTTTCAGACCATTAGTTCCCTCCCATTCATCAGGTATCTTTAAAACCTGTTCTCACCCCTTAGCTGAAGTGACACAAGACACACAACAGTAGGTTTGTTTCTAGAACTCTTCTTGAGTGGTGGTGCCTAATCAGGTGAGAGAGTGCTAAAGCACTCCCCTATTAATTAGGAGCATTTAAAAAGAGCCAGATCTAACTTCAGCAAGCACCCGGTGATAGACTTGCTCCTGGGCTTAGAAGGGCTGTAAGGAAACACAGCGATTCCTTTCAATTTTTCTAATACTCCTACATACGCTTGCCTCATCCTTCCTCCAACACAGTGGGTGTTTTGCTGACTGTCAGAAGAGACTGAAAGCCCTTCTTTGGACTATAGTGCTTCTCCTTAGCGACAGGAGAATGGTATACTCCTCCTCCTGGCTTCCTTTTCCCCTCCCTCTGGTGCAGATTCCTAAAGAACTGTCTGTCTCTCGACCAGCCTTCTAACAGAAGACTTCCCCCAGATCCCAAATCATACACTTCCTTCCCCTTGCCAGCACTGACAGAAAGAAGCGGGGAAGCAGAAGATAACCATAGAAATGTAACGTCAGAACTGCCTCCCAGTTACTTGGCTTTTACAGGCCTGGGGAGGCTCAGTTAGCTCAAGCAGGCCTTCATGCTGCCTTCTCGTACAAGAAAAGCAGCAATTTCTCAAGGCTCAGCACTGCAAATCAGGGAACCAGTTCTATCTCCTCGACTCTCCTCCCAAGCTGGGATCTCGCTGGACAGTTACTGCCCTACGCTCTCACGTGAGGCCATCTACGAACAGCCACTGGGAAATCCTGCTTTGGCCCAGGAGCTGGTACAGGACACTGCAGCTGCTAACTTGAGAAACCAGTAACACTCCTGCTCACTCTAAGGGACTGGGGAGGCTCACTGTGATGCCACGGACTCCCCCTTCCAGAAGCACTCGTGTCAGGAATACATACTTGTGTTTTGAACTCCTGTCTCTGGACCCCCGTCGGTGACCTCTGCTGTGGCTGCGGGAACGGCTCCGGTGGCGTCTGTGTCGGTCTCGGGCCCTGGAGCGAGACTTCCGCCGTTCACGGGAAGCCGACCT
>NW_008824900.1:553969-569413 GCF_000699105.1 Pygoscelis adeliae | reverse complement strand
AGCCGACCTCGAGCGTCTTCGCCTCCTATCCCGAGACCGTGATCTGAAGAGGACACAGATTGCCACAGACTCAGGAGATGGGCCAGTACATCGGATCTGTACACCTGAGCCCGCCTCTCAGACATTCCTGAGTAACAAATATCCAGAGCGTCAGCCCTCACCCCCCCAGCCGCATCCCTGACAACACAGGAGGCAGATCACCCACAGGGTGGGCATCGCCCTCCTGGGCCTCATTTACAAAATGCCAATGGGTAAATCTGAGTTGCTGGGAAGCTTATATAAAAAGTTCCCACCATTAACGTACGCATGTGCCGATGCCTAGAGCAGAGCTTACCAACCACGCCTCTCTCAAAGTGAGGCCTCTATAAGTAGAAGAGAGGCCAAAGTAAGTGGCATGTGAAATTACCATAACCCATATGGCAGTCTGCCAAAAGAGAGTCTCCCTTGTGAAAGTACTGCACTTTAGAAGCAGATTTCTTTCAATCTGCTCTAAAAACAAAACGAAGGATGCCAATGTCTACGGAAAGCAGTAGAGAGGAAGATCTCCAGGTACGTGATCACTGAGAGAAGGCTGTCATACCGCTAAGGCAAGCTCTTCACAGAGATGTGGGGGCTTTACTCTTGAATCTCTGTATTTTTACATCTGAGGTATTATATATGTAACATGTATTTCAGATGTTAGAACTCTGAAAGCGTATTAGATATTTATTGAAAAAGGCATCAAGTACATTCTTAGACTCGTACTCCGGAGCACACAGCACCCTCTGTCCTGACTGGGCTAGCCAGCATCCGCTTTCTAGCCCAACGAGTGACATTAAGTTGCACAGCACCACTGAAGTGCCCGAGCGGTAGTTCCCATTTCTTTCAGGGAGCAAAACAAAGACACCGGGGCACTAAGTGAACTCCATTTGTTGAGACCCAGGAAAAACCTCAGTAACTAGACAGAAACACAAATAGGCATTTGGAAGAACTGTAGGAGAACTGTGCACTCACCTTCGACGATCTCTATTTCTTGATCCAGACCTAGAAAGAAGAGGAGAGTTAAGCAAGAGAAGGTATGATATAGTCAGTGGGTTTTCAATAAAACAACCCATTCACCCTGGCAGCTCTTCACAGGAACACAACAATACCCCAAGTAATGTGTCAGCTAAAAAAAAAACCTTGCCATAAAACCATTAAAACATTTAATTATCTTCAATTTGGGGGGTGGGGGGAATGGGAATTTGTCAAAAACTGAAGAACTTTGTAGAAACACTAGTTTCTACATGCAGAGCTTCTTGTCAGAACAGAAAAGGTCTACAAACCAATTCAGTCTCTGTTAATAAAACACCACAACGAACCTTTCTGACTAAGTTTGCTGTGCCTATTTGATATATACACTTTACCCTCTGCAGCCTAACATCAACTAGATCAACTCTAACATTTTCAAAAAAAACATTTTCATTCCAGTCAGAAAGACACTTGTCAGTTTTCTGATTGCAGTTACTTTGAGGCAGTTGCACAATAAAAAGGTTTTAATGAAGACAAAATACAGGATTTTCTCACTCATCATATTTATTTAACAAACATTAGATGGAAATTTGCATCAATGATTTTTTTTCGTTTGGGAAAGATGAGCTAGGAAAAAAAAAAAGAGGGCACAGACACCAGGGAAGAACTATTACTGAAAAGTAACTGAGATCATAGAAAATCCTTCATCCCAGACTTAGAAAGCAACTTGAGAACAATCATCCAAGTCTCACTATTCTTTCTCACATTTCCATGGCTTCAGAGCTCATGTACAGCACTCTAACCCTAATGCTCTAAGCATTAGCTTTCAACGGTCTGTAAATAACAATGTCACAATTCTTTCAACTTCTGAAGCGCCATTACTCAGCACCACTTAAAGTACCACTCCACGTGAAAGATATGCCCTCCCTTTTTCTCTACAGCCATGTTTCAGAGCCAGCCTACACCAAAACTTCACACACTGTCTGAACAGTCTCTTTTTGCTCTAATTGAGACGCGGCCGGTCTCCTTGTTTAGTGACTTAGAGACTCACTCTTGAAACTGTTCCCGTATCCCCACTGCATACAGTCTCGCAGGGGATGTTAGGTTACACAGCCACAGAGCTGTTCTGGCACTGTAACAGGAGATGCGGCTGGAAGTTACACACAGACAAAATTTTAAAAAGCAATAGAGAAGCATCTATTTTAATAATATCATTTAAAACCCTACCTGGATAAGACAAGATTAAGAGAATCAATGTGCACTGACATTCCTTCACAATGAAATGGGATTGTTCAATCACGGTAGAAAGAAAAAAAAAAACAAACAAACCAAAACCCAACAAAATTTAGAAAGGAATTCAGGTAGAAGGACTGTAAACAAGGTGGAGCTGAACTCAGAGCCAGGCAAATGAACCGTGTGCTGAGGCAACACACAAGTCAACCAGACAAAGGAAAAGCTGATAAACCAGGAGAGCAAGGCGATAACCACACACCTCCTTTTTCACGTAACAGAACCTGACAGAGCAGCAGGACCTCCTGTAGATGCCTGGCAGGCAGCTGAATTTTTTTTGGTGGTTGTAATTACTCCAAGTGCTTAATGTTCTTTGCCTCCTGATCACTTTATTCTGAATCACCAGTGCACACATCCACACAAAGCTATTCCACATTCCCTGAAAAACCTGGCTGCCCTTCCACGCCTACGATCTGAGCAGGAGTTTGCACAATAAACTCCCAATAATCACTCCCTAGCACTAGACTTCAGAATTCAGGAAGCATCCAACAAAACAGCACTTTCCTTACTAGCCTGAATACAGCAGGAGATGGTAGAAGACTGCTGTCCAGAGGAGTGAGAGGCTGAGCGTATTTCCCCCCCCCTTTTTTGTCCCTGCCTCACAGAGGCTATGTGCCAAGTTTCATAACCTGTGTTTTGTCCAACTTATTACAAAGGAAATCCATTTGGCAGCTCCACCTAGTCTTGTTTGCCGGTGTACTCTGGAAGCAAATACCGAGGTCTGCTCTTCCAAGCATGCCACCTCTCCGCAGAATTTCAGTCTTAAGAGATTACTGGGTAGCCCACAGTCACTGGCAACACCAAACAAAGGGCTTGTGTTTATTTACCACCAGGGGTGACAACCCAGTTCATTTGTTCCTATGTGGAAATCACAGTTTAGTTGACAAATTAATAAAGTCTGTGAGAGCTAGAGTTTCACAAGTGAATCTACAGGTTTCCATAGTATGTCATAGTGCCTATAAGCCACCAAAGACTTCTCAAAGTCAAGCGGTACTCTTTTTCTTACTGAATAACACCATGAAGATGCTGCGTATGAAGATACGACAAGAAGAATTATGAAGGCAATATATTTGCTGTGGTTCCTTCAAGTATCAAGCTGTGCTTAGGAGAGGCAATCTGAAAGGCAGTAGAAGCCATTGATTAGCTTTTGATGGAAAAACACCCCTGTAAGCATGGTGTTGCACAGCTCCCAGAGGAGAAGGTGCTGAGAAATCTGGGCTTTAGTCCCAGTTCTGACACTAAGTGTCCGCTGGGGAAACTATTTTCCTTCTTTGGGTCAAGTTCTCATTTTAGAGAGGCAAATAATTTGACCTCCTCTGTATGGCAATCCTGACTCCTTCCTAGCATGCTTTTCTTTGGTATCTGAACAGAGGAGCATACAGATGCCTCCATATAGAGTGAGACCAAAGGCTGGCCACAGTCTCTTAAGTAGTGCCACATACGGAACCAGCAAGAACTCAGACTTTAGGCCAACTCAGTGCAGTTCTTAAACCCTTCACATTTAAAGCATTAAATATTCAGAAGTGATCTTCAAACCCCCTTATCAGATGCATCCATATATGGGCTACCTGTGAACACAAGAGGTTCCTTAACTCTCAGGAACTGAGATTAAAAAAAAAAACAAACACAAAACCAAAACCACAGGCATGCCATAGGAGGAAGAAAGCCAGCATTTTGGGGAGATGTAGAGAACTCTTCCTGAAGGCAACTCTGCTGAGCAATTTTCACACAGAAATGAACTCCAGGAAGAAGAGGCACCATGGAGACAGACACACTGACTCCAGGTTAAATGTGGTCCTACACTGTGGGTCACAGAGCCTGCCACAAAGCAGCTGCATGGACACTTCTTGTTTCATTTTCATCTGTCTGTCCATAGCAACAGCATACATCAGTCCCTTTCGACTAACTCCTGCACTCATCAGCCAGTTCCAGATTCTGCAGCTCTCAAATATAACTGCATTACTGACAATCTTGCATGGACGCCAGAAAGTTGTGAGGCTCTACATGAAGCGCTGCAGTTCAGGAGAAAGCTGCAGCAAGAACTGGCACTACATATGACACCAGGTGATCCACAGGGAGAGAGAACCCACATAAAACACACTAATTGGAGAATGCATAACCATTTGGGGCTTACATCTTCACAATACACCAAAATCACCAAGCTGCAGACCACCGAAAACCAAGCTGCTTCGATTCTGGTATTTATTTGCTAGCATTTCCAGCAATGTATACCCAGAAGCCAGCACCATCTTAGAGCATACTGCAGTTATGTATGTCTCATGCCTCAGACATGGATGGTTGAAACATTCCAGTTTATACCGAGAATCAAAAAGAGCTTTCCACAGGAAGCAAGATTTTTTTTTTTTTGACACAAGAAGTACAAGAGGAGAAACACGTGAGGTAACCGGGGAGATGCTGTGACAATGAGAACAGCATTCCTACTCAGCCACTTCCTCTGCCTGACCACTGCGAATAACCACCCTCTCCACACCAGGCTGTTTAACTGAGCTGTTTACACACAAGATGCCTGTTCAAGTAAAGAAGAAATAGTTTTTCCAGTTCAGCTGGCAAGAGGCAGAAGAGCTTGTCCCGAGAATATTAACGTTGCAGCCACTCCCACTGCTCAAGGATTATACATGTATGAGCAGCCACATACAGCCACAACTAGCAGAAGCAGCCACTCCTTGGCATCCCTCAGATCCCCTGGAAAGTGGTTTCCAAAGCTGTGCCAAAAGCACCTCACTATTATTGTAGAAAAGTTTCTGAGCAAGACAGGCAGCCCACCATCTGGCTCATGGATACCAGCTCCATTCTGTTGTCACCTCCCAGCCTAGAAGTGAGGAGGGCTGTCCTGGGAATTTTTGCATGACTAGTGCCTTTTGAGCAGACCTAGCCCTCACTCATCTTAAACTTTCCCACTCAGATGCGGGACTGGATGAAGGCATTTTATCCAGATTCAGATTCCAAAAGACAGGGACTAGACCAATATAAGCCCGAACACTACAGGGAGCTCACATCTTTCAGATACACAATGGAGGTTAAAACAATGCACACACAATCACTCTAAGGTGGGGGGTTTGTGCATTTGTTTTCATCTTTAACTGAATGCCAAGGTGCTCACACAGCACGTGGAGCATTTCCAACAGCTGCTCCCACAGCAGATGCTGCTTTCCTGCAGTGCTCAGATACAAGAAATCAGACTATTTCGAAACCAACTTCACAAACCAGTTATCAGCTTCCACTTACCGTCTGCCCATTCTCTCCTCTCGTTCTCTCTCCTCTCTCCGTCTCAAACGATCCTGGTTTCTCTTCTCTTGCTTTTCTGCCACTGTTTTCTAGAAAAAAGTTTACATCGTATTTCAGCCATATAGTAACAGGTGAGAGAGATCTGCAGGGAGACTGTTCAAATAGTAAGACAAAGGTAGTAAGACAACTGTTTCACTGCATTTTGCTAGTCGAGATCTCCATCAAGGTTCTCATTTTCCTCACAACTTCACTAACATACATCAGTGCAAGAAATGCCACTCCCTACTCTGCTTTGAGTGCTTGTGCTCTAAGAGACAAGCCCGTAAGCTTTGAGGCAAGGACTGTCTCACCATGAGTACACACGACACAATGAAACAGCGCTCTGGCCTCATGCCAATGATCAATCGAGGCACTGACCTCAATATACTGCCTAATGAATAAGGCACAGGAATCACAACTCTTCCTCGAGGAGTCTAAAGGTCTCTGCAAGCAAGGCCAGTACCGCAATTCCATTACAAACCATTCTAGAAAACTTCTAATCACGTCGGCTACTGAAGATCTTCACTGACAGCACTATGTGAAACTTCAAATCAATGAGAAAAGAGCAACGGCACGGCTGCGTGTATTTAAGGAAGAAATTACAGCAGTGGTCTGGTTTGACTAATTCTGAGGGTACTTATTTAGTTACCCAGAAATTAGAGGACACGTGAGGCTACGCAACCTTCATTTGAAGTTTCAGGGATTCTGCAATCAGAAATTTCTGGGCTTCTACAAGCCCTCTGCAAAGAATCCTGTATGAATTTAATAAAAGCGTTGAATGTCTTCAGAACTACAAGGAGAAGGTTTAAAACAGACAGGATTACCCTCAGCTGATCCAGCTTCTCACGGATCTGAATGAAACCCAAGTGTAATTTGCCTCCGAAGTGGTCAGCAAGACGCCGGTCGTTGTCATGGAGACCAAGATATGCTGAACAGACTTCACACACACGCAGCTTCTGCTGCTGGAAACTGGATGCAGGCATTGAATTTCGGTATTCTTCCTAAAGGGAGGCATAAAAACAGGCAAACGTCAGGGAACCCTTACATAGTCACAACCCTCCAGGGAAAACCCTGCAAAGAATTGCCCTGCCGCTTTCAAGAACCAAAAAACCAGCCTCAATATAAAGGAAGTGCCGTACAAAACACTTTGCAAGCACAGCTAACCTGACAACCTATCCCTGCAAGTGACTAGTGACCAAATATGTCAGAGGACAAATCCCTCCCCACCCCAGTTAGCTATCTTCACCAGATAAAAATTTCTGAAAAGCTTTTCTTCATCTGTGCTTGCTGGCACATGGCTGAAACTGAAAAAGGAGGTGCTGGCAACATAGGAAAAGAGGTAGGAACCGCCCAGCGGTTTGCCATGTACTCAGCCTAGCTCAGTCCGCTATTACAATTCATAGGAGAACCAAGGCCATACCTCTGCCTCTTTCTTTTTCGCTCGGACTTTCTCCACTTCCATCAGGATCTTTTGAGACTCGTCAACATTTCCTTCAGCTCCCAGCTGTTCAGCTTTAGCTAGGAGTTTTCCAATGTCTTCATTCAGCTCATGTACTTTCTCTGCCTAAAGAGAATAGTGTGTTTTTAATAAGACAAAAAACTTGCTAAAGCTTGCAGGATGACTTTTTCTCTAAAAAATATTGTTTAACAAAAGCAGTTAGTGGAAGATGACCATAAATCTCCAAAAGTCAAAGGAGTCCCAACAAAAAGGGACTGGTGGGCCAAGTACAGGCAATGCAGTCACAGACACATAGCAAAGAGAGAAACTAGACATGGAGAGGGCATCATTAGTTCTGCTGCAACCAGTGGCACATTTCTGGCTCGCAGGACAGGACAGAGTCCGCAAAACCAGCTTCAGAAATGCTTTGTATCGTCCCGATGAAGCAAGTTCCCAAAGAGGAAACTCCATGAGCATTTACTAAGTGAAAAGACAACAATCATGGGATGGATTTACTATTCTAAGCTATTACATTAACATTGAACAGTGGGGGGGGACACGACCAACATGCTTTATTGCCATGCTAAAGCAACCTATTTTAGAGTTCATGTTTTACGCTACTATGGCCCTCTGAACCAGTAAGTTTGTCAAGAACAGCCAGAGCAGCATTTGAGGAGGATGGCTGGAATCCACAAAGCCTTTGTGGAGCCTAACTTCCCAATATCAATGGTGTCAGAGACAACAGAGCACCGGTGCTCTCACACAGACTTGCAGAACAAACGTTTAATCAGAGGACAATACCTTTGCCGACACTTCAGCACTGATCTCTTCCTGTGTCTCAGCCAGGCGTTTCTTGGCCAGTTCTGTTCTCCTATCACACTCTGCGATGAAGGATTCCAGGTGATCCATCGCCTGCATGTTCAGACAAAGAACTGTGAATAACAATGCTCTCCGTGCCAGATCTAGCTTTGACGGCCAACAGCTAGCTGCTGCAGTCCCTGTATAATGCACAAACAACCTCAAGAACGGATGCCTCAAGAAAAAAAATATATGACAGTTTGCAGAAAAAGTAAAATTAGATCCCTGCCCTTAAGTCTGTCGCCTGCCTGGAACCTGACACAGTTCCTGTACTCTGACACGTAACAGAACGCTCACATGAAGACTGCTTTGCACTGGAACTTCCAACGCATGAGCAACGGGTGCAAAGACAAAAGCACTGGAATAACATGAAACGGGAAGACAGAATTGTTCTTCCACTTGATCTGTTCCATCACAGAAAGCTAAATCTGGCAAAAGTGAAACCACAGAGCAGAAGGCTTTTAATGTCAAACCTCCTTCTGGGCAGGCCACCAGGTTACAATGACCTGGTACAGAGCAGCAGGTGTGGGATGCAAGGAATGCCAGAGGAGCCTCCCAGCTAGCTGGACTAATGGGGTTGCAAGGACCATAATTACTTTTACAATTTCAAGTCAGCAATCAAGCCGGCAGTCGGGAAGGGGCTGCACATTCTTGTCAGATAACACATCAAATAACATGGCTAGCTGAAATGCCCACTGAGTTCTATCGTTCAGCCAAATAACTTCAAGAGGCAGTTGCCACAAAAGTAACAAGTATTTCTCCGTACTCACATCCAGCTCAAAAAACAGGTCTCTCTCTTTACTTGCAATCTCATAATCTGCTCGCAGTGCCAAGTCATGGATCTTTGTACATTCTCCCAGGTCCATTCGCTGTTGAAAAGAAAAAGGAAAATCAATACAAGAACCCTCCATCAGGGCAGCAGATACTTAACTCTTGCCAACTGTATCATATCAAAATACAGCCTCTTTAGGAAGAAGAGCTTCCTCTTAACCTGTCAGTAACAGAATGAGCCACAAGAACCACATGCTTGCTAGAACCCCTTTTCTAGGTGTTCCTGGAACAACATTAAAACACCCCAAATGTTTTAAGTCCAGTCCTACTCCTGCTCTAGGGCACAGCACAGCCTTAGAAATTGCTGGGAGGGAGCTGGGAAGGCGCAGCACACTGCAGCAGCAACTCCTTCAATGGGCACTAACTCCAAATGCCTCCGATTATAGAGCTACAGCACGGCAAAACATACAGCTTTGTACCCTGTTTAAAGCTCAGCTGGAAAAGCACATCTGTGTCAGGATGAGCCCTAGTAATGTATCGAAAGATACCAAATCATAGAACACAGACAGAATGCTTCCTATCAAGAACAAATGGACTTAAGGGAATAAGGGGTACGGCCAGTAGAAAAGCACAAACCCACGCTCAGCAACAACAGACTCATAATTCTACAGCTAGCCCCTCCCCACACTCAGCTGCAGCCTGGAATTTTAAAACCTGCCCAGCAAAGCTGATTCCTACACATAAGCCCATCTAACGAGAGACTTCTTGAGAGCATCTCCCTTCCCAGAAAGCTCTGACCTGCACGCTGCCCTTCACTCCCATTGCAGTCGATGCTATTTAAATTTGTTCTTTTTCCCCAACCTAGTAGTTAACAGCCACATGAACCAAAGTTAATTATGCTCTCAAAACATGGAAATTGCATTTTGACATTATCAATATGTAACAGAGAACATTTCTCTTATTCTTAAAATAGAAAAAGAATATGACATTTTGAAAGCCAAAATAATAAAAGGCCTAAGTGTGAGCGACAGTACGAATGGCAGGGTACATGTCATCGCACGAGGGAAAACCCCAGCCAGCCATCCTCTTCTCTCCCAGTCACCACCAGTCCCAAGGAACCCAAACCTGAACACAGCACAACAGCTGTCAACTCACTGAACTGCAGAAAAAGCTAAATACGGCTAAATTGGGATCAACACAGAATCCCTGCGGAATATCACAAACTAGAGCTGGGGGTGCCAGGGACACCTATGTGAAGCAATGCACTCGGACAGCAGCAATGATGTGTTTAGAATGAAGCAAAGCAACTGAAGCAAGCTCCACCAGGTAATGCTCAGGTATTCAGCAGTTACCTGTGTTATTAATTTTTCTTTTTTAAACAAAGAAAACAATTCCGGATGACTTGCCACTATTTAGCCTTCCTCGGTTTGCTCAGATTTACCAGAAACAGGAGGCCACAGGCAGCAGGCTACAGAAACAGACACTGCATCCAGGAATAGTCCTGCTGAGCTCTCTAACGGTGGAAATATAATGCCTACAAAAAAAAGCGTTCAGTACTTTCAGAGCTTAATCATGTCCATCTTCAGGCAAGCCTCTTCAAAGACTGCTAGCGAGGCACTGTTATTTTACCACAAAAATAACTTTGCACAACATCAGAGCACGATGTGACTTAAACCTTTTATTCTTATGGTCATTATACTGAGATCCTTTTCCAATATAGGGAGAAAATAGTGATACTCCATGTGATTCTCAAAGATCATAAATACTCTTATCTGAACTCTTCTTGCAAGCTGATCCACTAGCCCCACTTCAGAGAAGGGGCTCCAACCCAAAACTTCAGAAGAGCTGACTGTGCTCCATATTTCTCTCCCTGTTTGTTAAAAGGCAACGGATCTCTCAACCTGTTCCTCGAGGGGAGAACGTTCAGGTCTCACCGGCATACAAACCTCAAGTCTTCCTCCACGTCCTTCGAGATGATCTAGGTGCATGGAGATTTTCTCAGGTATTGCTCACTTCAGGTACGACCACTAGCCCTTCTGTCTCAAAGAATCCTCTCGTCTCAGGGAGGCCTGTCATCAAATACTCACCCGTTCCAGCAGTGATCGTTGACTTGCTCCAGTCAACACCCGTGGCTGGTTTGTAATACAGGTATTTGAGACAGGTAACCAGTAGAGCCTGAGTAAAGATTTAAACCCCCATACACACAAAGATTTAAAACATTCAGATGCCACTGATAATTAGTCCTGCTCACATTTGCTGAGCAATCCGCATTCCGAGATCTCTCTTATGATCTCCACTAAACTGCTAACTCACCAGAAAGTCTATTTCCAAGAGGAAGGCTCTTCAATAGCAATCAGAGCTGCAGAGTTTTGCCCAAGTAAAAAAGGAAAGCACAGACCCCCACGAAACAATTCTGCAACCTACAGATTTCAGCTCACTCATAACTCCCAGTAGGGGACACAATTACCTCCCTGAATGTAATTTCCAAGCTATGTTCTACCTGGGCAGCTTTCAGACTCATCTGTCCACCTATTAGCGGAGCTAAAATTCAGGAGGATTACCAGCTGATGCCATGTACGAATGTGCTGCAGTACTTCCACTGACAGAAATATGCTTACCATTAGTTGCAAAGCTAACTCAGTGCAGGCCACTAGCAATCTAGTGACAAGTCCCCTGAAAACAGCACATGTGCATATTAAACTAACTTCTGTTCTCCCAGAATTTTACTCCTTTCCCATGGAGACCAAAAAGAGAACCATCGCAGCTTGTTTAGCGATAAGTTTAGACAAGTTGCTGGGGCCAAAGGCTCCTATGACCAGGAACACTGGCCCACCTAAACAAAGCAAACATCAGCATGCCTTCTTCAGCTCTCAGGAATATTCCAGAGCTTTACTTACAGTCTGGACTCTTTCTCTTACTCTGCACCTGAAGGTCAGTGAATGAGACTCCATCACATTTCACTGAGCACAGCTACCCAAGGGATCCAGCTTCCTGCTCGTCTCCAATCAGCCTCCCACTAAGGAATATCTGCACGCGTGAAGGATGCCTTCGGGGGGAGGATGCAACATAACCAGCACCAGAAGGCTTGGAGCATCTGTTGGAAGTTTCCAGAAAGATCCAAGGTCCTGATTTCTGCAATAATACACATCCAGAGATGGATGCTACCCCATCCAGCTGAGGCTGGTTCACCCACACAGCTCTTCCCTTAATGGAGCACCGTTAAGATGCCAGTGAACCTGACCAAGATCGCAAGGAAAGCCTGCGCGTTCCAGTTAAGTTTCATTCTGTGCTGGTAGCACTAACAGCTGAAATTCTGTTCCCGTCCTGGACATCACATGTTCTTTCAACACAGATCTGTGGCACCAGTACTTTTTCTTGCCCCTAAGAACCCGCTGACAGCAGCGTGGAGAGCTCCACAGCCACTTAAAGGCCACCACAAGATCATCTGAGTGATCCACAAGATCACTTGCGCAGAAGCGGTCTTCCTGCTCCTCTGCAAGATTTGTGAGCGCAAATTCCACAGCAAGAGGGAAGAGACAACTCACTGCAGACAAGTAACAACAGAAGAGAAACAGATTTCTCAACGTGCTTCTCTGCCCCGGGAGACTTGCAACGCATCCGAACATCTCCGACTTCCTCGACTTCCTCCGTGCTTGGGCACTAGCTCTAACAGCCATGCACATCACTTAATTCAACCCCTTCGACTCACCGTTTACCTTCTTCCTGGAAATGTGCCAGAAGAGGTAGAAGGCAGCCTGCATCTTCAAAACACTGTCCGGGCCCCAAAAAACTGTTGTAGAATCTCATGTCAAAAAATATACCCTAACCACAGTGACCCGCACAAAGGACGGAGGCGGGCAGAAGGTGATTGCAACAGCTTTGAAATTCTGAAATGGAAGTGAGGTGACACGGAGGCTGATGGAGCGATCGCTGGAAAATACATCTGAGCTTCAAATTAATAAAAAATAAATATAGAGATATACAGAGATTGGTATTCAACTTCCGATCTTATTCTGCAATAGCAGCCACTGAGAAGCTAAAGTTTGAGCGCTCAGAGCTGAGGCAGGTTTTGCTAAAGCTCCTTCTACTCGTGCTGCCGGAGTCTTGCCATTGCAGCGACACAGAGGAAGGAGTGCCAGCCCTCCCCTTCGTTGGTAACCCACTGTGTCAAACCCAGCTCTTGAAATAACAGCAGGAAGGGCTATAAATAACGATGGTGTCCTTAAACAATCTGGTTAAGTTGATGGACAATGTGAATCGCCACCGTATTTACTGTCAAACAGTGAGGGTAAAGATGGATTTCAAACAACCACACTCGTCTCCATCCTGCAATTCTGTAATACGGCAACAATTAACAAAAGACGTGCACCGTTTTCTTTTGAAAGTCGCAATGCATCTTTCATCTGGGCACCTATATTGAATACTTACTTCACAAGATCGCGCTGTTAAAAGCCCACGTCACCTTTTGCTCTGAGAGCACGCGAGCCAAACCTTTGAAAATTGGCTAGCTCTGTCCCCAGAGGGCAGCAGCGAAGGCGCCGACTCAACTGTTTCAAACCAGTCAGGCAGTGACATGCTGCTCAGGCCATCCAACTCTAAAGACAAAGTCGGCCTGAGCTGTAACCTGCCATTAGCGCGCCAACCAGTAATGACGAAAAAGCTGCCATTCCATCAGGAGAACATCACATGGCTGGAGAGGGGAGACTGAAAAGCTCCAAGGATTAAGGATTATTGCAGCCGGTGAGAAAAAACTTGCTAACCTAAAGATGCAACAGTGAACTAGAGCGCCCAGGACAGCAGGCTAGCTATGATCTTGCGACCTCCACAGGACAAGTTTCAGGCCCTAACCATCTCAAACTGCTGAAAGAGAAATAATCTTGCAACTTCACGTGGGATTGTGAGAGAAAAAACATTTCAAGCAAATTCTGAGAGCTCCTGACTTCAGCGGTTCCACACACAGGTCACAGAAACTGAAATTAAAATTGTGACTGCTCCTTGGGCGCAGAAAGTCCTATCTCTCCTAGAAGTTACCTACGATGCACAGATAAGCCCTGAAGAGCTGTACCAACGTCTGCCTCAGCAGAATTCCTTATTACAGAGAATATACTTACTGTTCCAGCCAGGATATCATGAGGACAGCAATCCAGAAGGTGGCTCTTGCAAACACGATCGTCTGTAAACTTCACCCTTTGTCTGGTTTCATCTCCTGAAATTCATTTGTGGTTTTAAATAAGGAGACATTAGAATACCGATAAGAGAACAAAGACGTCGGTATGATCATTTCGCCTCAATATGCAGATTAAAATACTTGGTGTTCCTGCTCCCCAAAATTACTCGAAAAAAAAACTTAGAGGGTAACAGGATATTCTGGAACACTTACAATTGGCAACAAACACTGTTTTAGCGTTTATTCATCCAGTACACCATGTTAAACACAGTGTTGGCGAGCCAAGTAACATCCAAGGCCTGTCATCCATATAAAGAGACAGCACAGCCCGAAGAGAAAAAAAGGAGACAGACAGTCTGGCTCGCAGCCAAAACCTTTTATCCCCCCCCCCGCTTTTTTACTGTGGGGAAGGGGCAGGAGGTACCGAAACCCACGCTATCGCAGGGCCATGAATCACAAAACAGGGCTGTGCTGGACAGTTTTTATAGGCGATTGCTATTTGCTCATCTGATAATTAAGGCATTGGTCCATTCGCTTTGAAAACCAAATATGCAGTGTGCTTTCCAAGGCCGTGCAAAGACGAATCTTGTAGGTCTTGGCCTGGAACACGAAGCGTGCTTCCCACCCACGGCCCACCCTCAGAAGACATTTTACACTCAGGAGCCACTTAAACAAGACAATATCAGAAAAGCAAAAAAATAAAAAATAAAAAAAGAAACAAAGTTAGTCAATACACACTGCGAGCTCCAACATATACTATACCCATCTGCATTCTTCAAGACCTCAGCTGCAGAATTTTATGCCCACTGTTGAAAAGTTTTAAAGGAAAAGTTTTCTTGCCCACACCTGCAGTAAGGAAGTCAGGGGAATGATACATAAAAGTAAAGGCAAAGTGGTAATGGTATGTGACAATTTTAAAGCTCATCTGTGTATATGACACAGGTATGTGTAATACTAAAGTATGAATATAGTTTAGGATTCGCAAGCATCCAGGAATAATGTTGTGTCTACTGAAAATGGTTTTTTATTTTTATTTTTTTTTTCTTTCTAAGCTACACTTTTAAAGTTACTCGTGAAAAAAAAGCAAACACTTTTTTTTTTTTTTGTTATAACAGCTTTAAAAATTGGTTGTGACTCACGGCTCGATGAACATGAGGCTTTTCTGCAACTCCCTTGCAGATTGATGTAGGCAGGCAAAGATACACTGAACCTTTATAAATAAAATAGAGGGGCCACAATTGTTCAGTTTGTATGAAATAAAAATATGGGAAGCAATTCAATAGCAACTCAATACACAAAGAAAGAAACGCACTTATTCACTTACGAAACAAAGTGCAAAGTACCTGAACAGCCCTGCTAATCGTGCCAAAGGAAATTTAAGGACTCAGCAAGTCGCAGAAGGGAGATACAAACCGCAGCGGGAACATATTTCGCACAGGCTGTCACATTTCTGTTCTTGGACAACAACTACAACGGCCGGCTCCCGCAGGCACACCTACCTACATGCCTCTACGGACGGCGTGGCCTGGGCACGGAGCTTTCCCTAAAACCTCTCTGCGGCAGGCGGGGCGCCGGGCGGCGGGCTCCTCCCGGGGCCGGGCCCCGCCAGGCGCTTTCTAGGGCCAGGGCCGAGGCGGGCTCCTCC
>NW_008824900.1:552102-552534 GCF_000699105.1 Pygoscelis adeliae | reverse complement strand
CCAGCGTGTTCCAACACCGCGCCCGCCGGAGCCAGGCCGGGCGGGAGGGCGACGGCGGGTGACGTCAGGGAGCAGACCGAAGGGTGCACACGGCTTATCAGCTCCCACCCGCCGTGTTTGCCCAGCGGTGCCCGGGCAGGACGGCTGCTGCTCCCGCCCCGGTGTTGCCGGTGTGAGTGTTTGGAGAGGGGAAAGGGAGCGGCACGGAGCTGGTGCCGGGTGCCCCAGGGCTGCCGGCCCGGCAAGGAGGGTGGGTGACAGCCGTGCCCAGGCTGGCACTGCCTCGCCAGTGCTGCACCATGCCAGGGGCTGGGGACCCCACCTCAGCACCGGGGGACAGCTCAGCCCAGGGTGCTCAGGGCAGGGTGGCAGGGAGGGCTCCGAGGGAGCAGACCAGGAGCTGCGGGCACCCCGAGAGCAGGGGGGCAGGGC
>NW_008824900.1:550621-551621 GCF_000699105.1 Pygoscelis adeliae | reverse complement strand
AGCGGAGCCCCGGGGCCCCCCAGTGCCCCGTCCACAGTGACAACACTGCCGTCCCTGGTGCTGTCCCCGGCGCGGAGCTGGCCCAGCTGCTCTCCACACAATATGTCCCCATCTCTGCATCCACAGGCACTGCCTGGCAAGAGCCACCAGCCCCGGGCACCCAGCCCCACCACCCCCTGGGGAGCACAGCACCCTAAAGTGCCTCTCCTGCTGGCCGTGCCGTTGGGGCCGTGTCCTGCCACCTCAAAAGGTTCCAAACCCCATCCTGGGGCTGGTCAGGGAGCCCTGCACCCACCTCAGCGGGGGGCACGAGGCTGGAGATGGGAGGTCCGGACCCACGCGGGGGCTGTGCAGCACCCGGCCCCGCTCTGCTGTGCGGGGGGCCGGCACCGCAGGACCCCCACAGAGAGGTTTTGCCTGCTGCAGCCACAGCGGCAGCGCCTGTTTGCAGAGGCATCGCTCGATACGCAGTATGTTCTTCAGAAGATCCCTACTCCAGGAGTCAAAATAGCATGAAATTTAATTTTACGCCTATTTGACAAAGCTTGATTTCGCCTCCAATCAGTGGGGAGATAAGAGCCCTCGGCACAAGTGTGCGGGCAGTTTGGCAGCTGGGGCTGCCGATTTAATAGGTGAATTTACAGGAACAACACTTGAAAATCCCCTGGCTAGTGAACCATTAAGGTGAGCCCTGCCTTCCGTCCCCGCGTCCCTCCCCGCGCCGCTCTCCCGTTGCTGGGTGCTAAAGCAAACCCCAGCTCTGTTTACCGAGTCTACTATTACAATACAGCTACCAAATATTTGCCAGCCGCCAGCTCGCTGCTCCGCTATAAATACTTCAGGCCCAGGTGGAGGGACAGGAAGGGGGAGCAGCGCGGGAGCCTATGCATGGCCGGGCGGCAGCGCCAAGGTGAGTGCTGAGCCGCGGCCCCCGGGCAATACGCTCCTGCACCGGGGCATTTCTCTGGCTGAGGGTGGCAGCTGCGTCGCCAGGGCGGCC
>NW_008824900.1:549161-550460 GCF_000699105.1 Pygoscelis adeliae | reverse complement strand
CGCCCGCCCCGGGGCAGCACGGAGGCAGGACCGGGGGTCCCGTGGTGGGGACGGCACAAAGAGGGATGCACGGTGACCCCAGAGATTGTAACGGTGCTGTCTCAGGCTGGGTGCGGGGCCCAGCACCGTGCTTGGCATGGCAGGAGCAGGACTTGTCCCCCATCCCCCAGGATTTGTCCCCTGCCCCAAGCCCCTCTCAGGGCTGGGGCGATGGCAGTCCCAGGCACGTGGCCAGGGATGCCCTGCAGCGAGGCGGGGCTGGGGACCCCGGGGCACAGGTAGCACTAACTACAGAGCGGCCTCATCCAGCACAGCAAGACCCAGCCATGGCTGGAGCCCACGAGGGCGGTGTGGGGAGGCGGCCTGGTTTGCCCCATCGCAGGGAAACCCATGGGGCCATTGTGTGGGCAGGGCACAGGGCTCAGCGTCCCAGGTGCTGAGCCCAGGGTGGCAGGGTGGGTGCTGAGCCCCATTCACCTCCATGCACAGCACCAGGGTGAAGGGGAACATCCCACTGCCCCACAGCTCCGGGGGACGTCCCCGCTGCCCTGTGGCTCATGGCTCAGGGGGACATCCCCACTGCCCTACATCCCATGACTTGGTGGGGACATCCCTGCTGCCCCATGTCCCATGGATCAGTGAGGACATCCCTGCTGCCCCACATGCCATGACTTGGGGACGTTCCCATTGTCCCACATCCCATGGATTCGGGCGGACATCCCCGCTGCCCCACATCTCATGTCTTGGTGGGAACACTCCTGCTGCCTCATGTCCCACGGCTTGATGGGGACATCCCTGTTGCCTGATGTCCCAGGGTTCAGTTAGGATATCCCCGCTGTCCCATGTCCCATGGCTTGGGGGGGGTATGACGTCCCCGCTGCCCCATGTTCCATGACTCAGGGGGTATGTCCCCGCTGCCCCATATCCCATGCCTTGGTGGGGACATCCCTGCTGCCCCACGTCCCAGGGCTCAGTGGGGATGTCCCTGCTGCCCCATGTCCCATGTCTCAGCGGGAACATCTCCACTGCCCTGTATCCCGTGACTTGGTGGGGACATCCCCACTGCACCGTGTCTCATGGCTTGTGGGGGATGTCCCCACTGCCCTGCAGCCCCACCCTGGCCACGGCGTGGTTCAGCACGGTCCCCCTGCTGCCTCAGGGCCAAGGGCCACTGCAGGGCAGCGGGTGGGGAGGGTGCCGGGGTGTGTGCCACCCTCACCCCGCTGTCCCTGCCCACAGGGTGAGTCCGGGCCCCGGGGGGCCCCTGCGCGCTGACATGGCTGCCGGGGTGACTGTGGC
>NW_008824900.1:547802-548253 GCF_000699105.1 Pygoscelis adeliae | reverse complement strand
TTAAGGATAACCGCGGTGGCCCCGGTGCCGGGGCTGGGGCACCGGGAGCCACTGGGTCAGAGCCGGCGATGGGACGAGTGAATAAATGACTCCCGCCAGGCACCAGCACGTGCGCTGTCCTTTGCCACCCACCACTGCAGTGTCCCCGCTGCCGGTGACAAAGGGTCACCACTCCGCATGGCCCTCGGGGGGCCGCCGGCTGCCCTGGCAGCAGGAAGAGGTGGGAAGCACGGTGCTGGCAGGAGCCAGCAGCCCGTGTTTACTCTGCAGGCCCAAGTCGGTGGATCCCATCCCCTTATCTCAGCTGCGCCGGGGCAAAGGGCGACGTGGGGCCTCATAAAGAGCCCGGCTGCCAGCACCCGGCAGGGACCCGCTGCCACCTCGGGGACCCGCTGCACCCCACAGCTCCCCTGCCCCACGGCAGGGCCAGGGGACCGGACCCACACAGGAG
>NW_008824900.1:546931-547791 GCF_000699105.1 Pygoscelis adeliae | reverse complement strand
GGGCCCCCACCGCCAGACCGGGCTCTCACCAGAGCCCATGGCCCCGGTGCTGTTACCAGGGCCCGGCAGAGGCATTCCCTGCTCTGTCAAGGCCAACAAAGAGCCGCCAAAGGGAAAAGCACCGGGGAAGGGGGCAGCTGCCCCCCCCGCCTTAAGCACTCCAGCCCTGCTGGTGGGCTGAGGAAAGTGGGGGGGGGCCTGGCCTCCCCACCAGGGTCATGCCCCCTCCCCCAGCAGCAGGGACGGGGCTCGGCTCAGCCCTGGGGGGCTACTGACAGACATGGCGCTGAGCCTGGGCAGCAGCACTGAAGGAAACAGGGATGCAAGAGACAGGCAGCACCACAATAAAAGTACAAACAGGCTTTATTTGAGCACAGTATCCCGCAGTCAAAAGCCCCCCCAGGCACCAGGATGCCCCCGCCCAAGAGAGGAGGGGGTAGCACCGGGCCCGTGGCTCCAAGCCAGGGCAGGGGGCAACACCAAGGTGAGGGGCAAGGATGGTGGGAGATGGGGGAGCTCAGGTGCCAGAGCTGGAGCCCTCCTCATCACCCAGGGGAGTCCAGGCTCTGCTCCCTCCCCCTGGCCAGATCCAGGGCTAGTGGTGGGTTTTGGGGTGCCTGGCAGGGCCCAGGCTGCTGGAGAAGGCCAGAACAAGCTGCAGCAAGTGCAGAAACACACCCAGGGGTGACTCTGGACCCCAGCATAGGCGGAGGGGAGAGGCAGCAGCAACGGTGGGAGGAGGGCGGGAGTCGCAGAGGGGCACGCACTAGGTACACAGGCTGCAGGACCAACACTGCCCCAGAGGAGGCAGCTCTCCCCCCCCCGTCCCTGCCCCGAACCCCCAAACCCCACAAGCACGG
>NW_008824900.1:545146-546658 GCF_000699105.1 Pygoscelis adeliae | reverse complement strand
TTATTGCACAGCCGAGCAGGGCACGGCCCCCTCCTCAGCTGGAGGGGCAGAGACACAAGCGCTTGCCCTAGGGCTCAGCTTGACCCAGCCAGCAAGAGCACAGGGCAGGGGGGACGAGGCCCTGGGAGCAGGAGGGAGCCCCACCATGTCCCCTCCGCTCCCCACACGTGCCCTGCAGCAGAGGCCAGGGCAGGGCTAGGTCCTAGACAGCCCAGGCCGGGTGGATGACGTGATGGAGGCCATGTGCCGTGGCAGCGGGACTGTGCCCAGCTCAGCAGGGCACTAGTTCTTCCCCTGGCACACTCCAGCCTTCACCCAACCCTCAGGGACAGCCTATGCCAGAAGCTAACGGAGCCAAGGGTGCATTTTGATCCCTCGGGAGAGCAGAGGAAGGGGTGAGAAGAGGAGGCAGTAGACATGGGAAGGCAGCGCTGGGCAGGAGAGCCGGTCCAGCACAGCTGTGCCGGTGCTCCAGGCACCGCGATGCTTGCACAGGCTGGCCCAGTCCTCTCCCTGCCTCTCACAAAAGGGGGTCCCCGGCTCCGAGGGGCCGGGGCACATCTCCGCTGGGCAGTGCCGCCCCAAGTCACGTCTGTGCCAGCGAGAGCTCCTCCAGGCCTTCCTTCCCCAGCCGGTACCTGGCAAGATCCTTGCGGGTGACCATGCCCACAACCTGCCAGGAAAAGGGACAGGGTACAGCCCCACGCTGGCACGCAGAGCCTGGGGACAAGGGCAGTGTGTCCCCTACCCCGAGGAGCCCAGGCTGCCTGCACACGGCAAGCAGGGACTCACCTCGTTGTGATTGTCCACAACCACCAAGTGCCGTAGCCCCAGGGCTCGGAAGAGATTGCAAACCCGTGTGGCAGAGACACCACCTGCAAGGCAGAGCAGGGCTGCAGCATCCCCGGCCGGCACCTATCGCCCACCCATGACACCCGGGATGCTGGGGTGCGGAGGGGTCCCTGGCTGTTACCTGAGGCACGGTGTAGGGTGAGGGGTTCATGAACTCGCTGAGGTCGATCATGCACTCGCGCTCGTCCTGGGAGACGTGGATGGACTGGATGGGGGGGAAGCGGGGGTAGGCGTCCCGGAAATCTTTCAGCTTCAGGCGCCGCTGCACCAGGCTCAGGTTGGCCCTTTCCACAAAAACCTTGGGAGGAGAGAGGCTGTCAGGGACTGTCATGAAGCACTGACAGGCACCAGGCCAGGGCAACGCACAAGAGCGGGGAGGGAAGAAGGCAGGAGCATGAGGCAGATAGATCATCTGCAGAAGAACAGCCTGTTTCCCATTCACTTGGGGTTTGTGAGCCCAGTGGAGTGCAGAATGATGCTGGGGTAACCCCAGCACAGCACGGCAGCCCCCGCTGTCTCCTCGGGTGAGTCGAGGGAGATGACATGGACCCTCCACTAGCTCCTCCTGGGCAAGGTAGGCACCAAGGGGCCTGAGGCAGCAGTGGGACAGGGGCACTGGGGCTCTGACACAGCCCAAACAGCCTCCATGCAGCATCACCC
>NW_008824900.1:537406-544341 GCF_000699105.1 Pygoscelis adeliae | reverse complement strand
CGCCGGGTCCCAGGCTCCTGGTGAGCACACCAGCTCTCACCTCCACAAAGTAGTCTCCCACAATCTTCGCCGTCATCAGCACCAGCATGATGGGGAAGCCATAGGTGACATTGCCCGTCGCCTCCATCATGATGACCGTGAGACTCAGTGTCATCCGCACTATCCCACCTGCGAGATAGTGGGAAACATGGGGCGAGGGGATAGCAAAGCACCCGAGGCCCCTAAGTCTCTGCATGGTGATCCAGGACCGCCTGCACAGGCAGGGGTGCCCTGGACGAGTCCAGCCCTCGCTAGTGCCCCAGTGCTGCCCGTACTTGGCAGGTTTATTAGGAAGCCAACAGCCAGGCTGGGCTTCAGCTGGGGAAGAAGTTGTGCCAGGGAAGCACGGACCACTTTTTCTCATGCCACCTTCACCCTGACATGAGCAGGAGGTGGCCAGACTGCGCCATGGGGAACTCACCCAGCTGTGCGGCAGCTCCCATCAGGGCGTACTTCCCAGGGTCAGCCCAGATCTGAGCACAGGAGAGAGAAGGGGCTGAGTCAACTGCTGGCTCCAGGGCACCCAGAGATAATAAACAGCACCCTGGCCCCAAAACCCCCCTTCAAAGTGGGGAGGAGTGCCTGAGGCCACCTGCAGAGCCCACCTGCCGGCAGGGCTCCGCTGGGACGTGGGAAAGCCCAGATGCAGCTCAGGAAGGCATCAAGTGAGGAGTCACCCCACTCCACACCTTTCCAGACTGCTGTGCCAGGCTCTTAGCCAGCTTCATGCCTGCTGCTCGCCCGTGCTGCCTGCCCAGCGGCAAGGGAGGAGGGCTGGGTGCCGCGTCTCCTCCCACCCAGCGCTCTTTCTCACCGAGCACTCACCGAGCCTTTGGTCAGGTAGGACAGGGAGATGCCGAAGAGCCTCCCCCAGGCAGCGCCGATCAGCAGGGAGGGGATGAAGACCCCCGCAGACACCGTGAGGCCATAGGTCCAGCAGGCCAGGAAGAAATACATCAGTGTGAACATGCCCAGCGTCATGGGGTTGTAGGAACCTGAGGTGGAGAGAGAATGGAGAGTCAGTGCTGGTCCCGCAGCCCAGAGGACACCGTGATGGGCTGCGGCCATGGGAGAACAGACAGCAGCACCCCACGACACACTCCCAGCAGTGAAAGCCCCTCTCATCGGGTGCACCTTCCTCCCTGGCAGCACTAGCCTTTCAAACCGGCTCTTTAGGTTGCTTCTGCCCCCTCAAGGGCCCCACCGGCCGGCGGCATCCCAAGCCCTCCCATCCCACTGAGTCCAGCAGGCGCCTTTCCTCCATCTCGTGACCTGCGATGACCTGTCCCTTCCCAGCTCCACGGTTCCCAGCCTCCCACAAGGCAGCGTGACGAATTTCAAAGCCCCGAGGGACTGCCAGTGCTGGAGGACAAGGTCAGGAGGACAGAGGTGCTGGTGAGCTGGCAGGGGTCCTACCGCCAGCTTCGGGATCAACTCAGCAGAGTAGGTCCTGCAAACCCCCTCCCCGTCCCACAGCTCCCATGGCTGCTCCGGCCAGTCCCGAGCTGCGCCATGGCACAGGCTGTGCCATCACAGCAAGACCCTGCTGTCCCCAGGACTCAGCCTACTGCTTTTTTAGGATTGCTGAGCAGCTCAGTCTAGTTTAAACAAGTACTTTGCAACCTCTCCTTCACAGAGAGGTCGATAGACCAAAGCCCTGAGCCAGGGAGGACCCAGCACTGCAGGGAGGGGCCCAGAGACACAGGACATCACTTGGCTTCGGGTGGCCAAGCAGCACTCTCTGGGCTGAGGGTCCAGAAATTCAGCGCTGTCTGCTCCCTGCCCACGTGCAGCTGGGCACAAAACTCAGACCAGCAGGCAGAGGGCGTGCTGTCGTTACACTAGGTCCAAGGGGAATGGGAGATGGAACCTGGGAGCCAAATTGCATTTCTCAAGCAAATCTAAACCCCGAGATCCACCTCCACAACCTGCCCAGAAGGTAAAGTCATTCTGGGGCAAGAGGCCCTGCTAATTAAGAAAACAGCCAGTGACATTCCCAGGACCGACTTCAGACAGCCAGCGAGTGTCAGACGTGCTCCCACGCAACTCAGAAGCAACAGCTTGCAAACATGCACGAACAAAACCAGGTCCTCGTCCACAGGCTCCCGAGACCACAGCCCTTCGGCTGAGCTCGTAGGTGCCACCAGGTGGAGCATCCATCCCTCCCTCCTTCCACCACCACAGGAAAGGAGCAGGCACAGTGCTTTGCTGCATCCCATCGTGCCCTCATGGGGCCGTGGTGATCATCCCCTGCCTCGTCCCACGAGCGGCCAGGGAACAGGTCGGCCACCTTGTGCGAGCCCAGCCCCGCTCTGCTCATGTTCAAGGACCCACTCGCCAGATGCACGGACCTGGAGGGTCATGGAAGAGGTTGACGACACTCTTCTCAGGTGTGTTGAAGAAGGCAGTGGCCATGGAGTTGTACTCTCCATCAGCACAGAAAAGCTGAGGGGGAAGAAAAGAGAGAGTTAGAAGCAGCAGATCCAGGCCGCCCTGCGGCAGGGAAGGCTGCCAGGCTCAGGGAGACACGTGCCAGGGAGTAGGCGGCTCTGGACAGCAAGCACTCCAACACCACGCTTGGGCCTCCAGCTCTGCCTGCGGCGGAGGGCATTGACTGTGAGGTCCAGTGCCACAAAACCCAGCAGGGACTCGTGTCCCCGCTCAGCCCTCAGCCCCTAACCAGGCTCAGAGTGCCCCCCACCCTGGGGGGACCGTTCTCCAGCATCTTCTACCTGCAGGGGATATGCCACCGTGCTCCCCTGGATGGGCTGGCAGTCTCTCGCCCCGGTGGCCGTCACTGCTGCCACCAGCATGGCCTCGACCACCTGGAGGCAGGGCCGGTGGATGTACCTGCGAAGGGAGCGGAGGAGTGAGGGTGGCACCCAGGGGTGCGGGTAGAATCACCCACAGCCTGGCTTGGCACGTCACGTCGGGCATACAGATACAGGCTGGCTGCTTCTGCTCCCTTCCCAGACCCTGCCAGGCTGTCCTGCGCTCTTGTCCTCTGGCAAAGCTATCGTAGAGACCTGGGGTGGGAGGCCAGCGGCAAGAGCAGCTTTGCCCAGCCAGCTCCAGCCGACCTGCCTGCCTCCCCTGCACGGAGCTGGGCACAACAGCTCCCATGGAAAGGTTGGCGTGATCTGGCTGGGGGGACAGTGCAGAGCCAAGCCCAGAAAGCTGCGGCTTGTGAAGGCCCAAGAGGAGCGATGCCCTGGAAGCTGCTGCAGGCCCCTCACCGCTCTACTGCCATGGGTCATCCCTCCCTGAGGCCACAAGGCCGGTCCTGGTGTTTGAAAAGCTGGTGACAAGTATTGCCTGTGCCAGACTGGGCTCAGATGGCTTTCGTAGGTCTCTCCATTCTCTCGTTACTCTCAGAAGCACGTAACAGTCAGATCTGCACAGTGTTTGCACTTCTTTGGGCCCTCAAGTCACTGGAGGGAAATACTTAGCAGGGTCAGAGCAACAGTGGGATGCTGCGGGTCACAGCCTCGACAGCAGGCAGCGAGAGGCACGTGGCATCTTTGCCTCCCAGCTTCCAGGGGCTGCTGTTGCTCACGTTAAGTGCGAGATTACAGCCTTGCTCTGGCTGGGAACGCCGCTTCGAGGGAGCACAGAAGGCACCAGCCAACCCATGTCAATCACCTTAGTTACCCATGAGCTCTTACCTGATCCGGAACATCGTTAACCAGTAATTGAGGGCATTGAACAGGGCCCCGAGGATCCCGCCTGCAAATGCAAAAGCGGAAAAGCTCAGCATGCAGGTCCCAGGCTCTCCTACGGCTGCCCAGAACACATGAAACCCATCAAGCTCAGGGAGGCATCAACAACCCATCCAGCATGACCAACAGCCCCAGGCCATGTGGACGCTGTCCCTGCAGACAGCCAGGACCCGACACCAAAAGGAGCCCGGCACTGGCAGCGGGGTGGCCAGGGGGCCAGTGTCACAGTGCTGGCACTAGGCAGGTGAGGGGTAGGACAGCTCCGCGGGGATAAGGGCAGCTCATTCGAAAGCAAGGGGCTGCCCATGACTGCGATGCGCTGACCCCACTCGACAACTTTGCAGTACGTGGATTAAAGGGGCTCGCCTTTGCTACAAGGGTAAGGGTTGGGCCAGGATCCAGCTCTCACCCCCGTGTAAGCCCCACAAGCAGCCTCTGCTCCAGAGTTTAATGGCTTTTCCATTCTCCCCAGAAAACTGGATTCCAAAGCTTTTTAGACCCAGACAGTGAATAGAGGAAATTATTCAGACTAATCAAATTGAAAGAGCAGCACTCTCTTACCAACCACTCCCATAAAGATGAAGATAGGAATTTCCTGGATTGTGTATCCCATTTTCTGCAAGCAAGAAAGAAATGGGTTTCAGAACTCCTGGTCCATCTGCAGCCGGTTACTGTCTGCTGGGACAGCACAAGCCTGTGCTGGTGAGCAGCTCCCAGAGCTGCCCCAAAGTCTCCCCTGGTCACCCCGCAGCCCCCAGACCTAGCAGTGGCTGCAGAAAAGCCTTCTGCTGGGGTTGGTGGAGCTGGGATCTGGCCAGACCCCACAGCCTGCTAGGGCAGAGCCTGCCTCAGCCCCTGGGCGATGTTCTAAGGCAGACTGGTGGCCCCAAGCTTCCATGGGCTGCTTCTAACCCCCCAAACAGAGCCCTACATGGGCAATATCTGTGCCATACCTCATTATCAAACCTGCCGAAGTTGATGAGCCCAGGGCTGGAGAGATCCCAAGCATTGCCGTGGTAAACACTCAGGACAGAGTTCAGAGTGAACGTAGAGATCATGGAGGCGAAGAACTGGAAGGAGATGCAGCCCGGAGTTACTGCCAGATGCCTCCAGCCCCGCGCCCTCACCACGTGCCCCCCACACTGCCCCAAACCACCCCCCCAAGGCGCTTGGGTAGGGCTTGGTACCCAGGTGTGGTGGGGACAAGAGGCCACGTTCCCTGTGGCAGCACTCGGGGCAGCTTACACCAACCAGGGGCTCGCTCTTCCTTTTGCCTCTCTGTTGCCTTGGGGCACAGCCCAAGGCAGCTCCCTTGGAAAGGAGTTGGCAGCAAGATGGAGCTCAGCCAGGTCCAAATTCAGCCCCTGAGGGCCAGGGCACAGAAGGGGAGCTGGGATGCTGTTCCCTGGGATGCCCGGCTGGGGCAGGGATGGCAGGAGGCCTGGGGCTGCAGGGCATCAGGAAAAGGCAATGCCTCACATCACAGCTGGCAGCCCTCGATTTACTGCTCCTGCTTTCCAGCACTTACGATTCTCCACGTCAGGAACTGGTTCCAGAAGGAAGCCCCTTCCTCCAAGCTGAAGAGGACACCCCCTGCAAATACAAGACACAAACACCTTCACAAGGGGCACGTGCCACAGACCCTTGGCTCACAGCACCAGCTAAGGCACCCAAATTCATCCTAGACCTTGTGCCCCACACTGCCCCAGACCTCACAGGCCCCAGAGAAGGGACCAGCAAGCCCACCAAGCCATCAGTGATGTAGTGATCATAGTGAAGCCCCTCCCCTGCCCTCCTCCATCTGAGGGAGGCAACATTTGGGATCCGAGACAGATGACCCCCTCCTCTCTTCCCAAGACCTGCGTGGCATGGCAGTACAGCTTGGAGCCGGGCCAGGCGCTTTGCAGGAGGGCTCCTGCAGTGCCCTAGGCAGATCCCGGCAGCTGCCTCCATGCAAGTGGGAGCAACCTCCTGACGAGATCCACATGCAGGCACCGCTCAGTGTCAGAGAGCCGTGACACGTACCCACGGGGGCACCAAAGGCAGCCGAGACGCCAGCAGCAGCTCCAGCCGAGACAAAGTCCCTCTTTTCTGTGTCTCTGCGGAAGTACTCAAAGATCTGAAACATCGAAGCGAAGGCAGGTTTAGGGCTGGCCACAGGCATGAGTTTAGGGGAGACACAGGGTATGCCATATATGGCCCCAAGCCACCAGCATGACCCCGAGGAAGAGCCTGGTTTGGGCACAGGAGGGACACCTGCAGCGCAGCCCCTCGGCCCTCAACACTGACCTTGAAGTCTCGCTTTAAAGACGTGGATCTTCCCTGGGAGATCCCGGCAGCAATCACCGCTCCAGAGTGAATCATGGGTCCTTCCTTTGGGCGGGAGAGCAGAGTCAGATCGGAAAAGGAAGAACCCCAGGGACAGTCAGGGATGGCTGAACGCTGCTCACCAGGCTGCAGCCCTGAAGAAGCTGGCCGGGAGGATTTCCCTCCGGGAAATACAGACCTTGCCATTTTCCCCCCTTAAATCCTCATTCTAGCAAGTGGTTCCCAAGGCCACCTCCTGTTCCCACCGGCACTCCCTCCAGCTGAGGGGACAGGGGCTTCCCTTGCCTGCCTTCGATCCCAGCAAGCTAGAAAGGTCCCAAGAGGGCACCCAGGCCTCCCCCATCTAACACTTGCAGGGACAACCACCGACGGACGTAGGCTGCTGCTCTCCTGCCCTCAGCTGAGCCACACACAGGCTGGCTCGGTGGCGCGCCCGGGGGGCTGGCACCGCATGCCCCGGGGGCTCCCCAAGCCTGGCCACGCCGCAGTCACCTTGGCCAGCAGACCAGGGAATAAAACTGGGAAGTCACTGCAGGGCCACCAGCACCCCATCCCCAGCACGGGGCCGGTAATGGGCTGTGGCACGCGTGCCAGCAGCGGGTAACAACATGCCAGCAGCGTGCCAGAGAGCACTTTGTGCACATCACCTTCCCAACGGCCAGGCCGCCGACCACCGAGAGGATGACCCCGCAGACTTTGATCACCAGGGTCTGCAAAACAGAGACGACAGGCACAGCACATCACATGGGTGGCACGAGGAACACAACCGCGGCAGCCACGGGGGACACAGACCCAGCAGGAGCCAGCGACCCCGGGGAACTTGTGATTCTCAGCCCTCCCTTGTGGCAA
>NW_008824900.1:526035-536972 GCF_000699105.1 Pygoscelis adeliae | reverse complement strand
GGGCTGCCACTTACAGGATGGGGACACACTGGCCACCCTGCCCCTGTCTCTCAGCACAGGGCACACCAAGCACAACCTCCACGAGGCTCAGAGATGAGGCCAAAGCCTATCTACAGGTTCTGGAGGTGGGCTTGAGGGAGGCACCCACTGCTCCTAAGGTCAAACGTGCCAGGAGCTTGCTGGGTTCTTGGGGGACACTAGGGTGTTCCCACCACTATGTCATGGCGAGAGGCCTGGGGCTGCAGAAGGCTCACACTTGGTGGCCAGGGAGAGCAAGGGCAAAGCCACAAGGAAGACACTGCTGACTCAGAGTGGCCCGCAGGGAGCCATCGCCCCCTCCCAGCCATAACCAGCCCCAGTCTCTGTCTTGCCCGCCAGAGCGTGTCCCCGAGGCACCCGACCAGCCTGCTCTCTGCCGGCACTCATGTATGCCCAACGCGGAGAGGCCGAGCCGGGGCCAAGGCTTGCGAGAGTTGTGCCTGCGCCCAAGGCTGGAGCACACCCTCTGCCCCAGGCTGCCAGGGCTGCCAGCGGAGGACAGCACGTCCCGTCAGCCTGACAACCCCGGAGAAACTTGACAGCACAGCTGCAGCCAACGCCGAGGAACTGGGGCTACCAAGAGCCAATCGGGCAGAAATATATTTGCTTTTACATAAATTTGCATGTTTTCTGGAGACATGATCCTGCTTCCCCCATGTAAAGAGTTGGGGCAGGAGGCACAGGGATACCCCAACCCAGACCAGTTCCATACTCTTACCTCTATGAAAGCAACGATCACGGAGCCCACCATCACCACGCTGGCGTTCAGGGTGGCCCAGAGTAACAGGGAGAAAGACAGGCCCCCTTTCTCCGTGAACTTGTCGATGTCTGGGGCAGCAGTTCAAGGAAAGGCTAGTATCGGTTGGGTACCATCCTTCCCACTGCAATAATGCAACACTAAAAGTGTTTCTTGGGCTGTGGCAGCGCAGCAGGTCCTGTGCACTTAGGACAGCCAGGGCTGCTGCAAGGAGCCTCCTCCGTTACGGCAGTGCCCAGCCAGAGCTCAGCCCCGCAGAGCAGCCGGGCACTCGGCAGCACCTTGGGTGGCAGGGTCTGTAACGCCAAACCCAGGCAAGGAAGCGCTGCCCTCTCCCCTGGCACCCCTCTCACAGCTCCCAGGAGCAGAGATCCCGCAGCTCCCGGCTGGCCAGTGGCCATGGTTCCATGGGAGGATACTGCCCTTCACCACCCGGTACTTCAGCCCAGCCAGGTTCTCCACCACGATGTCGATGAAGCAGGCGACGAGGCCGGTGAGGATGCCGATCATGGCACAGATGACCCAGCGCTTGATCTCCACCGTCCGGAAAGCCTGAGGGTCAGACAGCCGTCAGACCCCGCTGCCGCCCAGCCCGTCCCCCACCAGCATCGGGGGGACTCCAACCCACCTGGCCACTTCCCCCAACACAGCCCTAAGCCTGGGCAGCTCTGAGGAGAGCTGCCCAAGGAAAACCGATGCTGGCTGATCCAGGATTGCAAAGCCTGGCCACAATTTACTTATTTTAAGCCAGTGCCCTTGCCCCTCTGTGGGATCCCTAACAGCAGATGTGCTTTTCCAGCTTGCCTGCCTCCATCAGGCCCCTTCTGTTGGGCTTCTTGCTGCGGCGCTGACTCCCAAAGCCCCCAGGGCAGATGTTTCACATGGCTCCAGAAGTCCCTCTGCTCAGGGACCTGCCCCGTGCTGCCCAGCAATGCCACCATCAGCACCCAGGCTAGCTCCCATTCGAACCATCCTATGCTGGGTCCTTGCTCCTGAGGTTTTACGGCTCGTCACAAGCTGGTCAGTGCCCATAAACCCACCACAGCTCAAGCGCTGCTTTGAGCACGACCTCCCCCGGGGCAGAGAAGCCCCCCAGCAGCCAGGCAGGGGGGAATGACTTCCCTGGGCCATCCCAGCCGCAGGGATGGTGGGCAACCGGGTCGCAGCGAGACTCACTGTGTGGTTTATCCGCCTCTCCTCCTCCAGGAACAGCTGGTTTTCACTGTTGTCATAGTCCAGGCTCTAGTTCAGGAAAGGGAGATGCTGTTACTGTCTAGCTCAGGGGAAGAGACACCCGTGCTGGGGAGGGCTGGCCTCAGACCCTCACCCCTGCCCCTCCACACCCCTGTATCTTCTTCCTCCCTCGATCCAGCTCCTTCCCCACTGAAACCCCTCTAGCTGGGCGGCCGCAAGCCCTCGCTCCATGTACCTCAGCCACTGCATCCCAGAGGGAGGGGAGACAGGCGCTTACCTCGTACTTGAGCGACAGGAGCTTCTCATTGTGGGGGATCTCATTAGGATGCTGCCGAGGGAGCTCCGTCTCCTGCAGGACATGATGGACAGGTTAGAAGGGCCAGGTCCAAGCCCAACCCTCCTCTCTGCCACATAACTGCTGGTTTAATGCTGGTTTAATGCTGGTTTTCATGCTTAGGAGAGGCAGGGAGGTCTGCAGAGACCCAAGCCCTAGCGCAAGCTGCCCGGCAGGCCATGATCCGGCATGATTTTCCAGCAGTTGGTGTACGTATGGGATTTAAGGCAGCTGGAACAGGCTGTCAGGCATGCACCCTCGCCCACTGCCTCTCCAGCCCTGGGTAGGATGTTTCCCCACAGGCAGAAGGAGGGTTTGCCCAGCTGGGTACCAGGCTGCCATGCTGATCCGGCGCTGCCTCCAAGCGGCTCTGTGCTCCGGTGGAGGGCAACCTTTCACCTCGGCAGGAAATTCCTTCAGCCGAAAGCAAGGAGCTATTTCAAGCAGGCCCACGATTTTGGGCAGAAACCAAATTCTGTTTCCCAAACGCCTTTGACCGTGCAAGCTGTTCCCAGCTCCAAATTAGGGCATTTACTGAGGATGCCGGAGAGGGCCCTGGGGCAGCGGCACCCTACACCCTTCCCTGGCCCCGCGTTACAGCTATGGCCAAAGACAGCCCAGCCTTTCCTCTGAGGCACTGGATTAAGACCTATTTCTTCCCATTTAAGAATTCCACAAGAAATGTTTAGCAAAAGTCTTCTTCCCATTTGCTCTTCCTACAGCTCCAGAGCCGAGGCAGGAGCATCTGGAGAAGAAAAGCTTCTCAGGTGTGCATGGAGGGGGAATAACTTCAAACTTGAGAGTTTTTGCAAGATGCCCCGTCTGTTGCTAACCCTGTCCCCAGGCTTGAGACATCTTCCCCCAGCTGCCGTCCCACTATGCATCCCCTCCCTTGCCTTCACACTGAGCTGGGCAGCAGGCAAGAGAAGCAGCTTGGAGCTCTCACGACAAGAAAGAAATCCCTTCCCACGCCACTGGATTCTACATTTGCTCCCGTGGGAGGAAGGTTCCTGGGCCGGCAGGCTGGTGCTGGCGCTCAGAGAGGTGCAGGAGACCATGATGTCCTCGGGCCAGCGCTGCGGCTAAGAGGAAGCAGCAACGGTCGAGGCAGAGGGGCAGCCAGCTGCCCACGCCGTGAAGGTCGCCCAGCCCAGGAGGAAGCACTGGAGCCCTCATGGGATAAGCGGGATGTGAGGGGGGGAAACAAAAGCAGCCATCAGTGCTGTTAGTAGAAGGGAAGTGCTTTCAGTAACGGCGGGCCCCTTTCTGTGCCACTCACCAGCTCACGGATGTCCTCGTTGAGGTCCACATTGCTCAGCTGCCCGATGCGCAGGAAGGAGGAAGGAGTGAGCTGAGGAGAGAAGGGAAAACGGGGTCAATTCCTGAATGCGCGACAAGCCTTGGCAGAAGGAAAGAGCAGGCACACGGGTGCTCGTGCTCTGTGCCCCTCACCGAGCTCTGCCTGCCTGCCCGCCGCCAGAGCCCCCCCCGAAGCGCAGCACCCACAGAGGACTGCTCTCAGAGGACACACGGAGGAGGTGAGACCCCCAACCCCGGAGGGAGCACGAGGCAGCGGCAGTCTGCCGGGGTTTGGGCAAGCTGCTGCAACCTGTTAGTTGGCAGAGCCGGCTTGCCCCAGGGGAGGTGCCAGCCAGCAGCAGCTCATTCGAGGCCAGCAGCCCCAGGAGCTGGCCAGAGACACCAACAGCCTCCAGTAAGGAGCATGGCAACCCGACGCAGCAACCGTGCAGCCAAGCAGCACGTTCCACACTCCCCTGGAGCTGGGGAGTGACGTACCCCCCTGAACAGAAAGTGCCATCTCCGCGGTCACAAGTGCACCAAGACCTGCCTGGGCCACCCCTCAGCTCACACACCAGGCCAGTGACAAGGGATGGCCAAAGGCACGTTTGGCTTTGCCATCTGCTCCACGGGAGCAGTTCCCAGCCAGGGAAACGAGCACGTCGGCACGTTCATCTCCCTCCGAGCACCCAGAAACGCAGCGACGGCCGGGCCAGCTGCCAGCCAGCGCACACAAGAGGAAGCAGGGCACGTTGCTCCCGCACAGCCTCGGGGACACCAGCGCCTCTCCGAGCCGGCCCCAGCGCGATGCTGGGAAGGAGCATTTGCATCTCCCTCTGGGGAGGCAGGTTCTCCTTTTGCTGGTGACTACTCGGGCTTGTTACTGGCAGCGCAATTGTGTAACACGGGAGTTTTTTGACTATTTGGGGCACCTCTTGTCTCCTGGCCGAGCCAGCCTCCAGCCGGGCAGCGCTGCAAGGGGACCCAGCAGAAGCTGGCAAGCTGCCGTCACCCCTCCGCCATTGTGAAACACAGGGATGCACAAGGGGGCGAGCAGCACTGTCACTAAGCACAGCCCAAGCACCATTTCTCAACATTAAGATCTTCCCCTCTGGAGCCTCACCCCTCCCCAGCTGCCAGGCTAAAGGACTGAAGAATAGAAGAGGGATGGCGAGCAACAGCAGGGCCCTGGCACATCAGTCCCTCTCTGCCGGCAAGCCGGCAGATCCCAGATCAAGCCCCTGCTGCTTTAATCCCCACCAATCCCGTCTGGAACATGCAGGCCAGAGCGACTGGGAGCCGCGCACGTCACTGCAGATAAAGAATATCCCTTTGTGTTTGCAGCCTGACCTATTTTTCCCATTTCAGGTTCTCATTCACTGCCTGACCTGCAGGCGGGTTTTGCTCCCGCTTCTCAAACCCCCTTTGGTGCCCTTTCGTCCCCAAAAGCCTGAGCCACGGCAGCCAGGGGCGTCCCCGGCAAGGGAGCCGCAGGGCTGAGGATCAGCCCGCAGGAGGGGCTGAGCACAAGCTGCTCCACGTAGCGGTTTTTGGACATGGGTTTGCCAAGACCAGCCTGGTTCTGGTCCGTGATGGCTCCACAATCCCCCTGGAAAGGACCCAGGTGGACTTTCCCGGCAGTCAGAGCAGACCACCGTGGGCTCCTACAAGCCAGGCACACCCGAGGCTGTCACCTCCCCGGGGGGGACGTGGATGGGAACTTACGCAGAGTCACGAGCTGGAGGCAGGAACTGCCCGTTTCAGTGCCTGCTAGTGCCCAGCCGCTCCGGTGGCAGGCAGAGGTCCCAGCTGGGCCCCCGCCGTCCTGGGGAGGGGGGAAGGACACGGTCCTCGCCCTGAAACCCTGGGAGGGACAAAGCTCAGACCTTGCAAGGGAAGCCACCTCCACCCGGCTTTAGGAAGCACAAAGATTTAAGGCTCCCGTTAGATGCCACACGTCCAGGGCAAGATCAAGGCAACGAGATGGAAACGCTCGTTCATGCCATGTCGCCTGCTCATTCCTGGGCTCAGACCTCAGGCACCAAGACCTCAGACAGGACCAGCCCTTCGGGGAAGTTCTCCTTCTGCTAGCCATGGGGGTCCGCAGAAAGATCAAACGTGGCTGAACCGGTGACACCCCCCTGCTACACCCCTTCCCGATGGAGCAAGCGGCCAGGGCACGGCAGCTTCGCTCCCAACAGATTAGGCAGCAGCAGCAGGACCTAAGCACAGATGAAGGGAAAGGAGCTGCAGTTGAACCTGGAGCTGAACTTTGTTAGACAAGCAGCGTGTTTTTAATATGCCCCCCTCCCCCCCCCCCACCCACGCCCCCCCCCCCCCCCCCCCCCCAAGCCCTGGCATCTCTCCTGCATCCAGATGGGCCGAGCCGCTCTGCGAGCAGAGGGCTGGCTCCCACCTCGCCTGGCACAGGGATCACGTGCCGGGAAGACAGGAAAAAGCTACTTCCCAACTTTTATAAGAGGGACACGGGGGATTCAGGCAGCCAGGAGCCAAGACAGAAGGTTATTTGTGCACGGCTCAAAGATTCACCGAGCACATGGACAGCATTACCCTCCTTGGGATGTTTTTCAAACTCAGGCCAAGACAGCTGCTGATCCCGGGTACATATGATGTTGGTGTGACCGTGGTACGATTATCTCCACATAACAACACACACTGTTGCCAAAACCCAGAGGACACAGCCTGGCTAACAGCTCTCCTGTTCCAGGAGAGGCTCTCAGGCCAGCTGAGCCAGTCTCCGACAGCGGCACAGGAACAGCGACGGCACCCAGCCCTCAGCACTCGCCCCGTTTGGGTGGTAAAGCTAATTCCTTACCCATTTTGAGCTCTGCAAAGAGATGTCTGGAGCCTTGATCTAGACCAAAACTGTTTAACATCTTTGTCAGCGGGACAGTTGGTATGCTGGAGGGCAGGGCTGCTCCTCAGAGGGACCTCACCAGGCTGCAGGGAAGCCCCCGAAGTTCAACAGAGGCAAATACAAAGCCCTGCACCTGGGATGGATGTGCCCCAGTGGTTAGAAAGCAGCTTTGCTGAGAAAGTCTTGCACCCAGCTGGTGGACAAGTTGCAGAGGAGTCGGTGGCACAAACCTGCAGTGGAGGTGGTCAACCAGCTCCTGGGTGGTGCAAGACCACAGCCAGGAGGTCTGGGGAAGGGATCCCACGCCTCCGCCTGGCACCTGCGATAGCACACCTGGGACTTGGTGTCCAGTTTGGGCTTCCCGGGACAAGAAAGGCACGGAGACACAGGAGTGAGTCCAGCACGACAGTCAGGGGCTGGAGTACGTCATAAGACGTACGAGGAGAAGCTGGTGCTCCTCAGGGAGGTGATCTTGCCATCTCCAGACACCTAACAAGAGGTTACTGAGAAGACAGAGCCAGACTTTCCTCGAAGCTTTGCATTGATGGGACAAGAAGCAGCGGACAAGCTGCAGCAAGGGAACTTCTGCTTAGATATCAGAAACAAACGTTCACCCCGGGGGTGGCGACACACTGAACCTGGAGCCAGAGAGGGTGCAGAGTCTCTGTCCTTGGAGATTCTACCCAAATCTCCACCGGACACGGCCCTGAGTGACCTGGTCTAAGGGATCTGCTCTTAGCCGGGGCTGGGCTAGAGATCTCCCGAGGCCCCTTCCCCCTTCACCACGCTGCCACCCACTCCAGCATTGATCTGAGACGGGCAAATTCAGGATCGACCTCAACAAGAAAAAAATCTGGCAGAAGATCTCAACCACCACCTTCTGCTCAGGCCCCGAAAGGATCATCTCCAAGATCGGGCAGCGGCAGCTGAATGCAAGATACCAGCACCAGCCTGGAGCATCACAGGTCGGGGTGGGAGACAGCAGCCCTGCTGCCAGCATCCCCGTTTGGCAGAGGTGACAAGAAGCCACACTGCTATACGTGATGCCACAGCAGTGTTTCACCTCCAAGCAGAGCAGTCAAAGAGCAATCCCTGTTTGTGAGCAGCAGAATGACTTCAGTTGAGGCTAAAACACCGCAGAACCAACCCGGGTTGTGTGCACAGCGACCTAGCAGTGCCGCCCAAACGTCGCTCTGAAGAACTGTAAATAGGGAGCATCTGACTCTGCTCCACAGCCCATTTCCACAGGGACGAGCCAGCGAGGCTGCTGCCTGCAGGACATCACCCACCCCCAGCGACCACCGCCTGGCGTGAAGAAACCCCCCCATACCCTGCCCCTTATCGCCATCCTGCTGCTCTCTAACGAACTGGAAGCACGTGGCTTTCTGTTATCGATGAGATAAAGCGCGATGCAGACCGCATCAGGAGCCCACAGCAGTATTGCAGAAGCAGCGGGAGGGAAGGAAGAGGATTTCCAGCACCCAGGGCCCTCTTGGCCCCAGTGCGCTCTGCCAAGGAGCCCCCGGTACCTGCTTGGGTTGGAAGGACGGCTCCAGGCTGCAAGGTTGTGTCACCGGGTGGCTCACCGGCAGGGGAAGCCCTGTCACCGGCTACGGCAGCGTATGGGGGAGATGGGCTGCGGGGCTTTTGAAATCCCCCTCCTCTGACACACAACCACAGCTGCGATGGGCTTCAAACCAATGCAGCCATCGTCCCCGAAACACACCACACCGGGAGAGAACGAGACTCCTCACCTCCAGGCCCGTAAGGGAGGAGAAAGCATCCGGACTCTCCCCGTGGTGTCACCACTCAGCTATGATTTTGCTTCCAGCCTCCCGATGCCACTCCAGGGCACAGCTGCCCCTTGCCCCTCACCTGCACGAGGCCGGGAGATGCCATTATTGTCCTGGCCCACCTGCCTTTCTCCGGGCACCTTGTCCCACGTGTCCCCTCTGCAGAAGAGCAGCACAAGGTTTAAGCGCCGCGGCAGTCCCCGGTGGTGCGAGCACCCAGCAGAAGGAACTGGACTCGCTAAAACCCCTCTGCTTGGGGAAGCTCCTGCCACCACCCAAAGGCAGTGGCTTTCCAGGGAGGCCAGCTCCGGGCTCCCAGCAGCAGGCAGGCCAGGCCAGGCAGCCTCTCTGCCGGTACCCAGGGGACGCGCAACCTGCAGCCTGTCCGCCAGGAATAAGGGCTCACCCAGCAGACTTCTCTTTTTCTCCCTCCCCCCTGCCAAGATTTTCCGATTGCAGCAAGCGCAGCAGCCCTCCGGCATCGCCACCCGGCCACAAAGGCTGCATTTTGCCCTCTGCTATTTGAAGTTAAAGAAAACAAGACCCACAATATCTAGAGATGCAGAATAAACACACAGGGGTTAAGAAGGACGAGCCGCCCAGGAGCAGCAGCCTGGTCCGCATTTTGGTGACTCCCTGCCCACACCCCCTGTTCCAGGCACCCTCTGGAGCAGGAGCATTATACCAATCCCAAAGTCAAGGCATTTTAGCACAAACACAGAGCATATCTTCAATGGGTAGCAAAGGAGAAGCATTCTTTTTCGAAAAATGCCTAATGATGGAAATTCGCTGCTCTTACTAAAATTGTCCACCCACTTCTCAACCTGAGAACTGCCACGCACGGCTCGAGAACACGGGAAAGGGGCAGCCCACGGCAGGCGTGATGCTCAGAGGCACAGGCAGCCTCTCGCTTCTTGACATACTCGAGGCACTAGAAAGTCCTGGTGAGAGGACGAAGGCTCAGTCAGCTCCGGAGCAGCGCTCAGCTGGCCCCAAAACCGGAGGAGACCTCAGGCACAGCCCTGTAGCGTCCCCCCTACAGTCAAGGGCGTGTTTATCCAGCCCCTCCTCACCTCTCGCCCACAAACACTCGATCTCAGTCTCTCGCAGCAGTCAGCCGGGGAACTATAGACCCATGTTTCCTTTTGTCACTTGAAGATCACTTTCACTTCCATTAAACAAGCATGTGAGAAAGGGAAGACGCTCCACTGGGGACATTTTTATTGTATTACCACAACCCAGGTTTAAGCCTCCCGTGAGCTAAGCAGCTCCAGCCTCCTTGTTTCTCTGCCAAAGCTGTCCTGTCTTCCCGCTTCAATCTATACGACTATACAGCATCGAGGTCAAAGGACCGTCCGAGGGAGAGAAGCAGCTGCCCTACACCGAAAGGCAACCCCAGCGCTACAGTGACAACCCAGCTGCCACTGCCAGGTCGGTGCCGCGGGCACGCGTGGTCCAGGCAGCCGTGGGTTCGGAGCGCCGGCAAGGTACTCACTCTCCTCCTTTGCTAACGGAAAACGCCACGTAGTGCCTTGTCACCAGCTGGGGCCTGAGCCACCCGCACCGTGAAGGGACACGGTGACAATAAATCAGACCAGCAGGGCCGGGTCTCCACCACTGACCAGCCCTGCTGTAGGGGAGCTCAGGCATTTCTTCTGAGCTACCAGGAAAACCCTTTCCTAACTGACCCACAGCCACAGGATCTGGTTAATCCCTATTTTAACAAACTTCAGACCTGCGGAATTTGCCACGTGGTCTTTAAAGTCAACCTGTGCTGTAAATACACAGCATGCTGTTGTACCGCCTGGGAAGATTATTTTTGTTTTCACACCAGAACAGCTGCAACGGTACAGGCGACTCCTGCCAGCCGCCGTGCCCTGCTCCCGCAGCGCCACGCTAGGCACTTCCAGCCTAACGAACCCTGCATTTCCCTCTAATTAGCCTGCTGTTCTGACTTGCCCAGGAGCAGGACAGCACAGAATCGTGCTCGGCGAGACATCCCTGCTAACAGCTGCCAAAGGCTGGCACCACTCCTCCTCCTCTAAGCTCAGGTGTCCCAGCAAACTCCTCATAGGAAATTCGAGGACGTCACCCGGAGGCAGCTCCTCTCCCACCTGGCGCTGGCGCGGAAGCGCCCCATGGACCCGGCCTGACCAGGGCCCTTGCCCGGCACAGCCCGCCCAGCCACAGCTTCGCTCTGTAACAGGCACAGAGTGCCTCGGCCAGAGCCACGGCGTGCTTCTTGTGGAGGAGAGGCTGCTAGGCGGACTGCCCGAGTAACAGCCTCCAGGTACACTGCAGAGAAGTTTCTCTTCAGTTAATTACCCCAAATTAATTTGCAAGAAGGAACTGGCCTCCCTGTGTTTGTGATACGTCCCACCCTGGATTCCTTTTGTCAGCGTAGTTCCATCTGTCCCGCACGATGTCCACCACCACGCCAGCGTTAGACGCTCTCGTGTTTGAGCCCGACGTGTTGGCTTGGGCACCAGCAGCGTGCCAGGCAGCAGGCTCTCTCACAGAACGGTCCTTTTAGTAGAAATGAAGCGGGCAGCCCCAGCGGGCAGGAGCAGGCCCCTGCTCAGCACGGGCTCCTGCTGGCAGGGACCGTCTCAGCCGCTCGGCTGCGCCCACGGCTGAGGAGCG
>NW_008824900.1:524596-524972 GCF_000699105.1 Pygoscelis adeliae | reverse complement strand
GCCTTGCCCCACGGCAGCACCCTCCGGCTGTCAGCCGTGGCCGGGCGGCAAGGCCCCGCCGCCCCTGGGGAACACGGGGCTCGGGGAGCGGCCAGAGCCCGGCGCTGCTCCTGCTCTCCAGGCAGAGGCTTTCGCAGGGCAGCCTTTTGGGAGCGTTTTGTGTGCTTCGCCCGAGCCCCCCGGAGCAGCACAGCTCAGCCCAAAGCTCGGCACCGTCCGAGGAGCCCCTCCGGCGGGGGCCGGGCACATGGGACAGACACCGGCACCTGCTCCGGCACCTCTGGCTCACTCCCGGTCACGGGCTTTTCCGTGCCACAACTTCCCCCCGGGTCTGACTCAGTGGCAGATGCCGGTGGCGGCAGGGGAAGGCGGCAAG
>NW_008824900.1:522297-522504 GCF_000699105.1 Pygoscelis adeliae | reverse complement strand
GGGGACCACAGGTATGTGGCCTGGTGGGTCCAGCCATGTGGGGCAGCTCCTGGAGGGCAGCAGCGTGGGGAGTCTCAGACTAACACACTGGATGCAGGGTACGGGGGGCAGGCAGGACAGGGCAGTGTGGGAAGGGCAGGGCAGTGCAGGCAGGATAGTGCAGGCAACACAGGACAGGGCAGGCAGGGAAGGGCAGGGGGGGCCGGG
>NW_008824900.1:513481-517525 GCF_000699105.1 Pygoscelis adeliae | reverse complement strand
ACCTCTGCAGCGTCGCCTGCGTCCCGCGGGGTGTTGTGGGATGCAGGCAGGGGGCCTCTCCCCCCCCCGCCCCACAGCACATGTGGCTCTGGGCGTGGAAAGCCACCGAAGCCCTAGATGTTCCAGCTTCAGCTGCTTAGGACCCTCAGAGAGAAGTGTTTGGGGACGGGAGTCTCAACAGTCGTGGGCACTTCAGGTGGCTGGCGCTGGTGCCACAGGCAAACCCTAGCTGTCACCGTGGGCAGACCTCGTGCCCCGTCCCCTCTGTGGGGTCCCTGCTTTGGGGACCTGGTAGAGTGGCAGACGCTCCTTCAGGGAGCAGCTGTTGGGGATTTCTGTGTCCTGGCTGCCAGGAATAGCTGTCGCGGGGCCACGGCCCCACACCGAACAAAGGGTGCCTCTCCTTGAGGCTTCCCAGGACCTGCCTTTGGCTGCCGGGCCCCTGGGTGCGTCCTCGCGCTGTCCGCAGCCTGGGCGCGGCTGCAGCACACTGACTAAGCACTCGGTGAGGACCTTTTAGGGTAGGGTAGTGCCGTTTGAGAGGGGACAAGGGCTCGGAGCCCTTCCTGCGGTGCTGCCCAGGGTGGCGGTGCTGTCAGCAGGCTCAGAAAGGTGTGTGATCCCCTGGGCACAGGATGTTTACTGTGATAGAAGCTGGAGGCTCGACCTTATCCAGTGAGCCCAGAGAGAAGGGAGCTGCCAGGCAGCGTCACCCCAAAGGTGGCTGGTCTTTGGGACACACGGCACGCCACCGCACGCGTGCCCGTTCGTGCTCCGGGTTCACCACTGGCTGAGTGAGCTCGGCTTGCGGGCAGATGTGGGCAAAGGCAGGGCCCTGCTCTTGGCCCCGCCGCTCTGGGGGCTTTTTGAAGAGCCAGGAGTGGAAAGACGTGATCTGGGTGAGCAGGGAAACGGGGAGGCGGGTGAAGCTCCCTTGGGCAAGGCAGCGCGTGCTGCTGTGGTGGGGGGTTCTGATGTCTCTGTGTTTACCACGGCACAGGCGTCGCCACGATGAAGTTCAAGAGTCCCCCAGTCAACAGCCTCAGCCTGGATTTCCTCACCGAGTTTTGCATAAGCCTGGAGAAGCTGGAGAACGACCGGGCCTGCCGGGGCGTGGTCCTCACATCTGTATGTGCTGTCCTCAGCTCGGGGTGTGAGCTGTGGGGCAATTTGGGAGGCACGGGTGCCGTTCCCTTGCTCGTGTTTGGTCTCTTGGCTCGCTGGTCACTGGCACGGGAGGGCCAGGAGGCAGCTTTGATCAGGTCCAGAAGGAGGGGAGGTGGTTCTTGGAAGGGCTGTGCTCTTTCTTCCCTGCCCTTTTCTACCAGAAGAATAACAACAAAGTGTTGTCATTTGCCATTAAAATCAAAGCTGCTTGTCGGCAAACCTGACACATCCCTTGAGAGCTCTTGAACTGCCCGGAGGGAGCTGCTAGGGGAAGCCAGTGTTTATTTTCAGACGTGATGTGGGTATGAGGTGGTGCCTGGGAATGGGACAGGACAGGTTTTGTGCTGTGTGGCTGATGTACCCACACAGGGACCCTGATAACGAGAAATTGTGCTGCAAGCAGAGTCCCAGCCCTGCAGGCCATGGTGATGGGATGGTCCAGGCTGTGGGAGCACTGGGAAGATTGTTTGAGAACCCTGAAAGACCCTGGTTTATGTCATATTTAATTATCACTTTCCCTTTCCTCAGGCTGCCAGGCCGAGTGTGTTAGAAGGCTAAACGGTTATCCCTGAGCAGTGACTCTCAGTGATGTTTGTATTTTCCCGATTCCAGGCCATCCCCAAAATCTTCTCATCTGGCCTGGACATCACCGAGATGTGCGGGAAGAGCATGGAGCACTACGCCGAGTTCTGGAGAGCTGTGCAGGAGATGTGGCTCCGGCTGTACGGCTCCAACATGGTGACAGTCGCTGCAGTCAATGTACGTCTTTTAGATCCGCCTTCTTATTCGCTCCGTGCGGTCTGTCACTTGCTGCGGCTTGTTTGCACCACATGGGCAGGGACAGCCAAGAAATCAGGCTTGTCAGTGCTGAAACAAATACAGGGATGTATTTGTTGCCATGTCTGGGTGAAGTTGGTGTCTGTCGGTTCGGCGCGTTGGGGTGTAGGAAGGTACGGAAGAGTGGGATGTTGCAGACTCCATGTAAGCTGCAGGTGCTGCTGGGGTATAGCAGCATTTCGGCTGCGGTGGAGAGCTTGCACGGCACTCGTGTCCTGCCTATGGGGACTGAAGCGCCCTTGGCAGTGTTTTGTGCAGCAAGAGCCAGACCCTGTCCCAAGAACTCAACTGGGTCTGTCCTCCAGGCTGGAGGACCCGGAGGAGGACTGTAGGCCAGTGGTAAAGCCCAGAGGGGCATCGTTGGCAGATGAGTGCCGGAGAAGCTGCGCAGTTGGTGTGGAAGGTGTCCAAAGAACGCCTGTCACGTGCCCACCGGCTGCTGTCTCACTGATGAGACTCGTAGGAGTTGCCCAGGGTCACTTGCTTGGCCGTTACACTGCTTTGCTCGAGCGGAGCAGATGGGAGGCGGCCAAGCAGTGCCGCAAGTGCTTGTCCTCGGCCCTGTGGGCAGCAGTGCTTCGGGCAGTGCTGTTTGTTGTGGGCCCTTTTTTCACCGGGTTTTGCTCCTCCAGCCGTGGTGCTTGGCCAGCAGGGAAGTGCCGTCTGAATCTCAGTGTCCGCAGATGGGTTGTTACCTGCTCAGTGTCTCGGTTTCATTTTTCAGTGCAGCGCCGCTTTGGCAGCTCACGGTTCTGTGTCTGTCCGTAGACTGTCTTTGAAGGCAGCTGGGTCTCCGAGCGGCTTCCCGCAGGCATCCTGTGCAGGGCTAAGCAAGCACCGAGTCGTGGCAAAGATGGTCGCAAATGGAAGTTTTATAGGCAGAAGGTGTTACAAAGGCCCTGGACAGAACCGTTTCTGTGGCATTTTAACTCAAGTAGGGTTAAAAATTCCTGTAGGGTTACAAGAAAATGCCGTAGCAAATCTCCACTGCAGGGTTTGCAACCTGAGTAACATGGATCAATTAACTACATTTCCAGGCTGGAAAATGCAAGAAACAAAGAGCATTGAAAAATGAAAGGATAAACCTTGGTAAACCTATCAAAAGTCTTCTTTGGGGCTGTTTCGAATCAGGTGATCAGAGACTTGGGGGACATCTGCTCTGTCACCCTGTGTCTTCCCTGCACTGGAGGAAACGGCGAGGCTGGGGGTGCAGGGACATTTGTAACCATGACCTAGACTCACTCCTTCCTTCTCTTTGCCAGGGGTCCAGCCCGGCGGGAGGCTGTCTCGTTGCCTTGTCGTGTGACTACAGGATCATGGTGGAGAACCCCAAATTCAGCATCGGCCTGAACGAAGCCCAGCTGGGCATTGTGGCTCCCTTCTGGTAGGCCAGTGCCTCCCACTTCTAGCGTCACGTGCAGGTCTCTCAAAAGAATTCATCTTCAAGGAGTTTATTAATCGGTTTAACTGGCTGCTGAGATGTAGTTTTATGTGTCAGTAATCAGGTAGTCGCAGCTGCAGGACACTGCACCTCATTTCTCTGTCCTACTCTGCCGGTATCTGAAAAGCTTGCAGGCTGCAGAATGTCCTCCATCCTTCGCCAGCGAGGACCTCAGATCTGGCTCTGCAGTCAACTCTGAAACTAGTGCTGGGAGATCTCCCTGGTCAGGTTCAGTCTGGGAATGTGCTTTTCTGTGAGTACACGCTGTGTACCTGCAAAATCCCACAGCTATGGAGATCTCTGGAAGCGTAGGGGCACTAATATACTAAGGCATGGACTCTTGGTTGCCCTAAGAACGTGTAAATGTAGTGTTGGAAAGGAGCTTTCGCATCACAGCAAGTGGGCGCAGCCAGGACCTGTGCACTGAGGGTAGAGCGAGCAGCTCTCGTGGAGAGGAGGGTGAACTCTGTTGGGTTAGCACCGAAAATGGCTCTGCTTGCCTGACTTTGCACAGCGTGGCTGAGCCCGTAGCTGCTGTTTAGAGGCCCATGCCTGGGGAGTGGGACCGAACGTGCTCTTAGCTTCAGTGTCTGGACGCA
>NW_008824900.1:510958-513446 GCF_000699105.1 Pygoscelis adeliae | reverse complement strand
CTTTTCCTTCCATCTCTTCTAGGTTTAAGGACACATTTGTGAACGTTGTGGGACACCGAGTTGCTGAACGCTCCCTCCAGCTGGGCTCCCTCCACCCCACACCCGAGGCCCACAAGTTTGGCCTTGTGGACGAGCTGGTGCCAGAGGACAAGCTCCAGGAGAAGGCCGCGGCTGTTATGGCACAGTGGCTGGCCCTTCCCGGTAAGGGCGGCACCTCCGGCAGAGGAAGGGGGGGATCTGATCAGGGTGGGAAGGACAGGTACCGGGGCTGGTACCTGGGAGCCTCATAACAGTTTCCGTGTAAAGGGAAGGTGTGAACGGCTGGGAGGTAGGAAAGCTCAGCACAGCGGTCCAGGCAGCCTTGGGCTAACAGAGACGTGCTTGCCAGTGCCTCTGCGTGGGAGAACGCCGTGCTGGGTGTGCAGGGCACATGGCTCCAGCTCGGCTTGCCCTGCCAGCCCTGCTGAGTCAATCCGGAGGTGCCTGAGCTCCGGATACAAACTGAATCTCTGTGTCTCTCAGTGGAGTTGTTACCCCAGGAAACCTGCCGTGGAGCTGAGGGAACAGGCTGGGCGAGAGTGCCTGGGTGGCTGCCAGTCCGCCTTTGTGGTCTGTATCAACTCTCATCACTCTGCTGAGCTGGGGATGGCGATGGGGTCGTGAAGACAGACAGCAAACGCAGACATCATGTGCGTGTTTGGGCTGCTCTGTGACTGGCAGCACGTGGTTCCTGGGCTGGGAGAGGGCTGTCCGCCGGCCAGGGCTAGACCTGAGCGATCGCATCCCATGCCACCTCCTGAGCGCTGCAGGGAGGTGCAACTGCTTAATCAGCCTTTGGCTGCTCTTTCTATAGAAACCTGAATGAATCTGGGCAGAAATGGATGGATCCCAGGGCTGTCACTTTGTGTCCCAGCCTTGGAAGAGGGTCCCTAAACAGCTCTCTCCCCTGCTGTCCTGGCGATAGAGTTAAACCTCAGGCCCCAGGAGCAGGGAGCATGTCTCAGCTGTGCTCTCTCCTGACTTCCAGGAGGCACCATGCAGATCCTTCCCCAGAGCCCTAAATCAGAGCCAGGGGGAGTCTGTCCGGGTGAAGGTGTCCGTAGCACGCGGGTGCTGGAGCGATTCGGGGTTCCCAGCGCGTGGGGTGTTGGTCGTCGTTTCGCTGTTGCTGTTGCAGCACACTGAGAGCGCGTATGCAACCTCCGTGCAACAGATGTGCAGGCGCATCATTGCTGGTGGCTCTGTGTGTGTGTGTATGAGCAGATGTGTGCTCGAGGCTTCGGTCAGCTCCAGCAGCCAGTGCTGTTCCAGAAACATCCACGTATCTGTACTGAACTGGCCCAGAGCCTGCCGTCGGGATGAGCTCGAGGGGACAGTGCTGCTGGCTTGCGTGTGGCATGTTTGGCATGAGCAGACTGTCTTGCCAGAGGACAAAGGGGCTGGGCTGAGGGAGCTCAGAGCCAGAGCAGTTTCAAATAGTGGAGAATTTTGTTCGGTTACTGCTGTCCTGAGCCCGGTGGTGTGTATTGGGGTGGGGGCTGGGCTCTGGAGGGTGCAAAGAGAAGGAGGTGCACAACTTTGTCATCTGTCCCAGTAGATCAGTTGTTTCCCCACTGAGCGGTACAGATCATAATTTATTGTATGAGAATTTATCCAGTTCAGCTTCCAGCCGGTGGGTTTTTCTTACACCTTTCCCTGCTGCTTTAAAGAGCCCTTTGGTGTGCAGTACCTCCCCTTCCCTTCGGAGGGACCTGCACATGGTGGCAGTGGCCGAGAGCTGGCCAGGGGTGAGGACCGCGCACGTTCCCCATCCTCGCTCTCCTTTCCGCAGACCATGCCCGTCAGCTCACCAAGTCCATGATGAGGAAGGCAGTGTTGGACCGCCTGGTAGCTCACCGGGAGGAAGACGTTCAGAACTTCATCAGCTTCATCTCAAAAGAGTCCATCCAGAAATCGCTTCGCATGTACATGGAGATGCTAAAGAAGAAGAAGAGCTGAGGAGCCGGCCAGCTGGGGTCCGGTCCCAGGAGCTCGAGTGACCCTTCGAAACGCTGCAGTAGCTGTAGACTTTCACAGTGAAGCCATCTGCAGTGTCAGCAACCGGTGATGTGCTGCCTGCTCCCGTGGCCGCCCCAACCGCCCCTTCCCCTTAGTCCCCATAGAGTGCCTGACACCACCGCTGCCTTTCCTGAGAGCGGAGGGAGCTGCCTGCTCAGCTCCTCTGAGGAACGGACAGGGAGAGGGTCTCGACACCGCTGTGGCCCGAGCCCGCCGGTCCTTGGATGTCCTCCCTCCTGTCCAACAGCTAATTGTGAAATGAGATGTGTCAATAAAGTCTTTGATGAGGTAGGACATGGATGCGTCATTCCCCAGCCTGTCTGCGGTCACCGCTTCCTGGCTGGGGGCCTGTCCCTGGGCTCTGGTTCGTGGTGGGCTGGGGAGGCCTGGGCACGGCCGGCGGCTGGCTGCGACCCTCCTCCAGACCGGG
>NW_008824900.1:509903-510885 GCF_000699105.1 Pygoscelis adeliae | reverse complement strand
GATGGGTCTGCCTAGGGCGCTTCACGGCGGGGTGGTGGTGGGAGCTGGAGCTGGATCGTGGTCTGCGGCCGCAGGAGCTCAAGCCATCAGCTTCACCTCGACCGGGTAGTGGTCGCTGACTGCCAGGGCCTGGAGGAGGGCGAGAGGTGGGGAGGTGTAACGGAGGGGTTTGGTGAGCCCCTCACCGTGCTGGTGGGGCCAGCAGGGTGACTGTGATCACCCTGCCAGACCCTTCTGCCTGCTGGAGGGGGACGAGATGTCCTCAATCCCGAGAGGCTCAACACACAAGGCTCCAGTTTTGGCACCCCTCGTGGAGAAATGCCCAGGTGTGGCCTGGGGCGGGCGCTGGCAGGGGGGTGCCTGCCCTCCGGGCCCCCCGTGTCTCGCTCGGGAGCTCTGTGCCAGCTACAGGTGGTTGGACATTGGCTTTGATTGCCCCACGCCCTGGGGTCCTGCCTGTGAAAGACTACAAAAAACCACGTGTGTCTCATCTCTTCCCCATGGGGACAAGCAATGACCCCAAATCCCCCCTCCTGTTTCCACCCATGGATCCCTCGGCACCCCGAGCTCCCCATTAGCTGGCTGCAGGCTGCTGTGTCCCGGGAGGGGAGCGTGCCTTACACAGGGGCTCTGCTGGCGTCCCAGCAGGCAGGCGCCAGGCAGGGGCACACGTGCTGCGGCTGGAGCCGGCTCAGGCTGCTGCTGGAGCTGCTTCAACTCCGCTTCTGGGCTTTTTCTTAAATGTGGTGTTACATGGCCACAGCCAGGCTGCCTAATCCCGAACAGACCCCGGCAGCCCCGCAGCCAGCACTGCCCGGGGCAGCTCAGCTTTGGTGCCTGTTTGAGTCCCGTGTTTGCGAGCCTGGCTCACCTCCTCCTGCTCCAGCTGGAAAGCGCGCTGGAAATTGTAGATGGCAGCTGAATTTGGCACGATGCTTCTCTTCAGCTTGGAGCCGCACACCACGATCCTGCCAGGGAGACG
>NW_008824900.1:506293-509412 GCF_000699105.1 Pygoscelis adeliae | reverse complement strand
GTACATGATGCGATCACTGCGGAAAGACACCCCAGGTACGCTATTTGTGTATGCTAGCCCTTTGTACTTCCATAGTGTTACCTAAGGAGCTCCAAGCCCGTCCTGAAGCTTAGCCATGCCTGTGTAGGAAGTTACAACCACGCTAATATCTCTCCTCTGTCCCCTTTTTTAGGCTCAATGAATTCAAAGATGTGGAGAGTTATCAGAGCATTCACGAACAACAAACTATGACTGAAGGAACAACAGCAAACAGAATCAACGTGTAAGGCTATTTTTTTCATTAAGAAAACTCATTCAGGCCACATGAGTTAGTGAATGTACTCACAACCACTTCTGTAACTATGATGCCATGGAAAAATGCTATTCCAAGAAAGCATCTGGCTAAATACAACAGACTCCCGTTAAGCGATCCTACACTTTTGTCAAACTCCAAAACATCTTTCAGAATATATCAAAGAACAATTTCCAAAGACGCCTTTCTCTAGCGTGTCATCAAATCTACCCTGAAAGCACAGCTCGGCAATGAACTTGGTATCTGAATTTGTAACAGGATAGGTATCTGCCAAACGTATCGTCACCAGCAAACAATGCACTAGTCATATGGATTATTTTTTTTTCCATACACCAGACTTTATTAAAACTTTCTCAATTAATTCCGTGGTCTCCAGGACCTTCTGCCAAGGTCACCCTTCATGGCTGAAAGGGCTGCTCACTGACTGATGAACACTAACTTCTCTGGAGACTAGGACGCGGGGTGGCTCCTGCCACCCCTTTTTCTGCATGGACGCTCCCCACCTTCATTTGCAGCAAAGCTAAATTAGGTTAATGAGCAGCCCGGGGCCCCGCGGAGCCTGGCGTCACCCTCCCTGCCCTGGCTGCTTTGTGGCTGTGCTGGAGGGGGCACCGAAAGGGCGAGGACGTGGGCTGGGCGTACCTGCTCAGGAGCACTCGCTGCCTTTCAACAAGGCAGCAACAAGCCTCCGCCCGGCCCCAGCCCGGCCTGTGCCCTCACCCAAAACGGTGTCAGCACCCAGCTGGCAGAGGGGCTGCCCGTGCCCTCACCCAAAACGGTGTCAGCACCCAGCCGGTGGAGGGGCTGCCACCCCACGGTGGCCAGTTTTAGCCCGCCCCAGCAGCCCCTTTTCTTCCTGGGGTGCCTGAGCCGCTCGTTTCAGAGCATCATCTGCCGCTGGGTCCATCCCGGGGTCAGCCTGCCACTCACAGGGTCTTGGGGTGCGGGGGGCTGCCTGCCCCTGCCCCCTTCATCCCCCATCTCACCTCTGCCCTGTCCTGTTGGATTTTGGAGACGGAGCTTGCCAGAGCTGTAGTTCCTTTCCATCCTGTGCACTCCAGTGGGATTGCAGCTTTCGGAGGGGTTTTGTGCCACTTGTATCCCCCTTCCTCTCCCCGGATTATTCCCGGTGGCTTTTTCAGCGCCTGCTGAAAGCTTCAGCCCCAGCACTTTTCTCCCATTTCCCTTTCCAAAAACAAACCTTCTGCCGATGGACAACTTTTTTTGGCCTTTTATTGCTCAGGCAGCTTGGCTTTCCCTGCTAATGCTGGCATCTTAGCCCGTGAGCTCTCAGCCCCGGCCCTGCTCGTACCTGTTAAGATGCTCCATGAGCTGGGTGACAGCGCTGAGGTCGGAGTCGCGCACCTCCTGCACCAGTGCCACGTCGTAGCGCTGCAGGATCTGTGGGGCCGAGAGGGATGGCGATGGTGAGAGCGAGCCTGCTCCTGGCTCGGCGCCACCCTCTCCTCTCCCACCCATCTCCCGGCTGGGCACCCTGATGCAGTGCTGGGTGCAGTACCACGGGGACCCACATATCCCTCGGCGTCGGGGCAGATGTCCCCACAGAGGGCTCAGAGGGACTGCGGGGTGCGCCTCACATCCCACCTTGGTCCCCACCAAGCCTTCACCCACCCAGGGCATCCCCCCCCCCGGGGCCCCCACCCCCAGCCGCCCCTGCCACAGGAGCCACAGGAGGCACGTTTTGGGTCTGACTGAGTGCAGAGCCCATCCCCGGCTGCACTCACGTTGACGATGATGCCCGCCACTTCCTCGTTGGACATCTTGGTGTCTCCGAACGCCTGGATGTTGAAAGCGCCGATGCGCAGCATGGCAGTGGCCGGGCGTGGGAGAGCCACGACCAGCAGGGACAGTGCCAGCGCCATGATCCCCATCCTGCTGGGAGGGATGCTGAGCCACAGGGATGCAGTGATGGGAGACGAACTTGGAAAACTGCTTTGGATTTGGGAATAGAGCAAAAAAAAGCCATGTAGGTCCTTCTTAAGTCCTGGCGTGCAACAGCGTGCCACGGTGGGCACCGCCCAGAGCAACCCGCAGAGCCGGCATGGGCTGTCTGCTGGCTTGCCGGTCCCAGGGTAAGCTAAACCCATCCTGCCGCGGTGAATCTGCCTGGCAGCACCTCTGCCAGCCCCTGGGTTCGCCCAGCTCCGCTCCCCGCTGGGACGTCTCCATCGCCCACCAGCCCCAGCCGCCACCGCTGGCACCCCAGGCTGTTTTGCGATCTTAAACTTGATTGCAGCCCCCACGGTCGGAGTAAGGGAGTGACTCCTCATCCCAGCTCGTCCCAGCACATCCCAGGCCCTCCCAGTTCGCAGCTGAAGGTGCCGAGCCCGTATCCGTCCTTACCGTGCCAAGCACGCAGCACCTCTGCCCTCCCAGCAGCAGGACGGGCGGCTTTATTCCCGGTGGAGGTGCCGGCAAAGCAGGATGAGTCGGATACCCCCGTGGGGGTTTTGGCACAGCTTTGGGCTCCTTCCTACATTGGGAAACCAAAAACTCACGGGGCGGCAGGGTGGGGCTGGCCGATGCGGTGAAGGGTGGCCAGGGAGGCACAGCGGTGCCGGGGCATCCCGGTGGGACTGGGTGGGCATGCGGGACTCAGGGTGCTGCGGCTGGGGTGGCCCCCTGGGTCATGGTGCGGGGCACAGCGGCCAGGCAGGCGGCAAAGGGCGATGGCCTTAATGTGGGTGATTCAGACGGTGTAATTAGAGGGGAGAGAAGGAAATGATGGGGTGTCTGGGTCAGGCAGGCTGAGAACCGCCAGCCTCAGCAAGAGGAGGCGGCTGCAAAACCCCACAGCAGACCCCAG
>NW_008824900.1:504936-505531 GCF_000699105.1 Pygoscelis adeliae | reverse complement strand
CAGGCCCGGTGGGGCTGCCCCTGGCAGGGGGACGAGGGGGCTCAGGCGTGGGGCACTGCTGGGGATGGATGAAGGGACTCTCCCTCCAGAGCTGCAAGGGCTGGAAAAAGCTCATTTTTTAATGGAAGCGGAGAGCATCCCACTCCCACAAGACCCCGCAGCGCGGGTCCTTGCAGAGACAGTGGGCAGCTTGGCTGGCACTGGTGGTGCATGGGCTCCCATGAGGGACGCAGGTGCGTGCCAGGGTGTCCTAGTAGCCACCGGCAAGGGAACAGGCTCAGCAGGCTTTCAGGGTCACCTCCACCGGGAAATGGTCGCTGACGGCCAAAGCCTGGGTGTGGGGGAAAAACAGAGAGGCGGCTGAGCTCATCCGGACCCACCATCGCTGTCATGGCTGGGACCCCAACGCTCCACTCCAACCCCAAAACTCAGAGCGTACCCCAAAACGCTCAGGCTGGGGGGTTGCATCAGTGGAGGGGTTGGGGTCAGGCCACCCTCGGGTGCGCCCTGGGGAACAGGGAGCCACCCACGCTCCTGGGAGGCGTGGCGGGGGGGATCCCTGGGCGCGCGGGTTGGTCCAGTCCCGCGCCCGACG
>NW_008824900.1:501854-504833 GCF_000699105.1 Pygoscelis adeliae | reverse complement strand
AGGCGCAGTCGGTGTGGCTGGCGACGGGGGTGTCGGCGCTGTCAGGGATGAGCCACTCACAGGCGTCGAGGGAGCGCAGGCGGATTGACGGCCACTGGGCGCTGGTCACGTAGGAGCAGTCGGCGTTGAAGTCGCCCAGGAGGAGGATGTTCTGTGGGGCAGCACACTGTGTCCCTGACCATGGACCTTACGGGGCATGAAGGACTCCCTAAAATCTTATGGGGCAACAGAAAACCCCCTTGGGGCTCCCCAGCATGGGGGAACAATCCCCAGTAATGGCAGCAGAGCCACCCAGCAGCTCCCTGCCCGGATATTGCTGGGGTGGCACCCGCTCCGATGGGTATGAGAGGTCGCCCATGGGACACGTCCATCCCAGGACGGCCGCCGGGATGTGCGGTGGCCATACCCCAGCCCGCCCGGCTGCTCCAGGGAGGAGCCGACCTCCCTGCCGCCGCTTACGTTAGTCGCCCACTTGTTGACAACGTCGGTGTAGACGTCGTAGAGCGTGTCGATCTCTTCCACCGCACTGCTGGGCTTGGCATGCAGGGGCACCATCACGAACTCCTCCACCTCTGCTGAACAGGCGGCCATCAGCCCCCGGCTTGGGTGCAGCACCCGGGAAGGGAGTGGGAACCCCGGTAGATCACCCCGGGTCAAGCCCCAGCTACCGGCCGGGAAAAGCTGCTGGAGGGAAAGGGTGTGTTGGCTTTTTGTGGTCTGCCTGTCCTCCGGGCCAGAATTTCCAGTGGGGAGCTGCATCCCTCTGCACATGGTTTGGGGTGTGCTGCTTGTTTTCCATCATTTTTTCCAAGCCGCCGTGGTTTTGGGAAGGAGATGGGGGTAGGAGAGAGATGGGAGAGTGTGTGCGCCCTGGGGAGCTGCTGGGGAGGTGGAGGTGATGGCACGGGGTAGGAGATGGCACAAGGAGGGAAATGGGAGGGGATGGGAGATGGTACATGATGGAAGATGCAGGCGATGGGAGATGGCAGGCAACTGGAGGAAGCGGATGGTGGGAGATGACAGGCAATGGGAGGAGATGGGAGATGGTGGGACATGGCACATGGTGGCATGCCAAACAGCAGGCAGTGCTGGCCATGCCAGGCAGGTACGCAGGACCCCTGAGCACCCATGGGTGGGAGAAGGCCCCACAGCAGTGAAGGACCCCAGTGGAGCCCCTCAAGTGGGCTCCAGCGTGCAATCCCCCCGCCTGGCAGGCACAGCTCCAGGCTCAGCCCCGCGCAGAGGGGACCCCTTGCCAGGTCCGGGCAGCCCCCAGTGCCGGCCGAGGTGCTGCCATGCGCCGGCTCTGCTCACGCGTGGTGGGCGAGAAGAACTTGACAATGAAGGGCTCCCTGCTGAAGGTATCAGTCCCACAGGACTCGCAGCCGTCGTCGTAGTAGTAGCTTCCCAGCACGGAGACCATGTCCGACCTGAGGGAGGAGAGCAGGGCAGCCCCTGGCACTGCTCCCGCCACAGCCGGGGCCGCCAGAGGTACCCACCTCCCTTTGGGGGCTGCTGGGGGGGACGGCGGGTGACACAGGGGACGCCGGACCCTGGGGACGTCCCTTACCTGTAGATGAAGAGGTATTGCTCCTTGTAGGTGGTCCGACCCAGGGGGATGCTGCTCAAAAAGCTGTATGGGTGCAGGGACTCGCTGGGAGAGAGATGCAGAGAGGGTGAGCGGAGGCTCCCGGTGCCCCCAGCACCCAGCGGGCTCTCTCTGGCCACGCCAGAGGTGCCCCGGCACGATGAGACACCAGCCAGTATCTGCCCCGGCATCCCATTTGCAGGCACCCCCCGCCCTGCACCATCAGGGCCACCTGTTGAGCTGGTCCATGAGCTTCTTCACAGCGCTCAGGTCGGAGTCCTGGACCTCCTGCACCACGGTGATGTCGTACCCCGACAGGATCTGGGGGGACAAGCTCAGAGCTGCTTGCTCCTGGCCAGGAGCTGCTCACAGGGGCACCCATGGGTGCCTGGGCTGGGCTGTGAAGGCTCCCAAGCTGGCAACAGGGGGGCAGCAGGGTCCCGAGAGCCAGGGAGGGAGCTCCTCTGCTGGTGTCCTCTGGCTTGGAAGGACCCTGGGGTGACACAGTGCCCTCTAACACCCGCTTGTCTACCACCCACCATCCCAGCAGCTCCTCACTCGCAGGCTGCTCTGAGTGAGGAACCTGGGCAGCACCGAGCATCACCTGTCCTCGGCTGGGGACCGGCAAGAGTGGAGATGGCCCCAGGTTGGAGGTGGTGATGGGGGAAGAGCAGATGGGTGGGTGGATGGATGGAGGCATGGATGGATGGATGCATGGATGGAGGCACGTATGAATGGAGGCATAGATGGATGGATGGACAGATGGAGGGGTGGATGGATGGACAGATGGATGGGTGGATGGATGGAGGCATAGGTGGATGGATGGGGGTGTGTGGACAGGTGGATTGATGGGTGCGTGGATGCACGGATGGACGCATGGATGGACAGATGCCTGCAGAAAGCTAGTGTCCGACTGCCCCAAGCTGGCTGCATCCCAGAGACCGGAGAGTGGCCAGGATTGCTCCTCTCCCCCAGCACTCACAGAGACGATGATATCTGCGATAGTCTGGTTGGACATCTTGCTGTCCCCAAACACCTTGATGTTGAAGGCGCTGATCTTCAGCGTGGTGGCCACCTGCAGCAGGAGAGCTGCAACCAGCAGCGACAGCAGCAGCTTTGAGGCCACCATCCTACGTGCAGAGGAGCAGGGACGGGCTCAGCCCCCCTGGCTGGGAGGGGGATTTGGCACAGACAATGAGGGTGACCGGGGTATTCCCACTGGCCATACTGGTTTCACTGGGAGGCGTCCGTTTTCCAGTGAACCACCAGGACCCGGGGATGGTGAACCCCGTCCAGCCATCCGGCTCCAGCCTAGGGCTACGGAGTCCTTGCCCCTGCCTCATGCCGCCTGTCCCTCCTGGAGGGAGGCCAGGCCGCCCCCAAGGCCAGAG
>NW_008824900.1:499902-501115 GCF_000699105.1 Pygoscelis adeliae | reverse complement strand
CCCCCCCACCGAGGCAGCGCGGCAGCTCCCATCCACGGGGAAAGGCATTTGGGAAGTATTTCCCGTGGCGCTCAGCTCCCCGGGGTAACATTTCACCAACGAATGGGATCTGAGCCCTGCCCAAGCCCCGGCGCCCCGAGCGCCCGGCCCCGCCGGGAGCCCCGATAAGATGGGCTGAGAGGACCGGCGAACACCCCAGCTTTCGGCACACCCGAAGCCCAACGTGGGGAACGGCTTGCTGCCCCCGGGCTCGCTTTTTCTTCTGGGGCAGCTGCTCTAGTTAAATCCTCACCTTTCCCCACTTGCATCCTCGCTACGGCTGCAAACGCTACCGTCTGTAACGCCGCAGTCCCTCCAGTTGGTAACAGGGCGATTCGGTAACGCCACAATTTGGTAATCTTACGATTTGGTCACACCACAAACTGCCCAAAGCCCTGCGAGTCCTCGTCGCTCCCGGGGGACGCAGCAGCCTCCGCAGCCTCCCAAGCAGAGGCACCTATAGCGGACCGTATCCATCCCGGGCAGTGCTCGTGAGCTGCGCCCGGGCTCAGCGCCGGCAGAGCGTCTCGGCAAAATTAAGCCGAGCTGGAGAAGACGACGTTGGAGAGGGGAGCTCCTGGGGCATGGGAGGAGAGGGGAGCAGGACGTACCTTTGGTGTCGTCCAAGGTCTCTGGAAGGGGAAGGACCCACACCTGCATTTATGGGCAGGGACGAGCTCACCTTGCCAAGTGGAGCGTGCAAGGCCGCAGGCTCCGTATGGCATTTTTCACAGAAATAAAGGTCTGCTCAGTGAAAACAACAACCCTTTCAACCGGTGCCAGCACCTCCTGCCACAGGTAAGGCTGAGAATGTGCCTGAGAGATCTGCGAGGTGTAAGTGAATCCCAGAGACCACTCATGGGGAGTGGCAGCTCCCCAATACGGCGCGTGGGCAGCTCTCGCTCATCACCAGCTACAATTTCTCTTAAGAAGTGTTTATTTCACGAACACCAACCGTTCCCATCCGGCACCCCACATTTCCAACAAGCTGGTTTCAGGCGAGCGTGCCAGGGCCGGCGGGATGCCGGTGCTGGGGGGCTGAGCGCAGCCGGTGCATCCCGGCGCGGCCCCGCCGGCTTTGGTCTTTGGGTGTGGAGCTGAGCCGGGACTCCTGAAAAATGATGGGTCCCTGCCACAGCGCCTGTCCCCAGACCCTCCCCCGGAGGTCACCCGG
>NW_008824900.1:487875-498725 GCF_000699105.1 Pygoscelis adeliae | reverse complement strand
TTTTTTGGTGGGGAGGGGGGATCTGGCTGGCAAGACCCCCATGCACTGGACAGGACTCTGGGAGACCAGGCAGGGCCCCGGGGAGGTGTGGTGGGCCCCGAGGCCCCTGGGGACTGCCCACAGCCTCGCAGCGCGGCAGCTGAGCTGTACCAGGGTTTTTGGGTGGCTGGGTGTGGGCTGGAGCTACAAGCGAGGACCTCACAGAGAGCAGCGACCAGGAACAACAGCTGCTGGTGTATATTGGCATGGGCGGGCCTGGGGCCTGCTGGGCCCTGCTGTGACTCCCCCCCAGCTGCCCGGTGGTGCCCTTAGTGCTGTTATTTGGTGAGGGAGGGAAGATTTTTCACCCCAGTGTTGCTGTAGGTTTATCTCTCAGTTTGTGGGCAGCGCTTGGTGGTACAGCAAGCACCAGTCTTGGGCATCCAGGTATTCAAATACAACCTAGAGCTTTTCAGTGTAACTAGGTAAATGCAGTGGTGGTTCAGGAAGCTTAAATATGTGTACTGTGCACAAACATTGAGTTTCTAACACCTGAGGGAAGCTCTCAGCCTTTACTGTTCCTGTCTTTCACCAAAGCAGCTCTTGATTCTTCAAGAGCCCCAGTATATTTTGCAGCTTTGCTTTTGTTTTCTTTCAGAGATTGAATTCACTTCAGGAACTTCAGCTCCTTGAGATCATGTGCAATTATTTCCAAGAGCAAACCAAGGATTCAGTCCGGCAGATCATTTTCTCATCTCTCTTCAGCCCTCAAGGAAACAAAGCAGATGACAGCAGGATGGCTTTACTAGGAAAGCTGGTTTCCATGGCAGTGGCTGTGTGCAGGGTTCCTGTTCTGGAGTGTGCTGCCTTCTGGCTGCAGGTACAGCTTCTGTGCAGGCAGGGCGGTCTCGGGGAAGGAGCGAGGGAGTGTGCCGCAATGGGTAGCGGGTGAACTGAGGCGGAGTGTCGCCAAACGGTCAGTGACAGCTGGTTGCGGTCAGCTGCTCATCTGTGGCAGTGCCGGCTGACGCAACAGCTGGCTGCTGGAGCTACGTTCACCCCACGTCTGTGCTCGTGTCCATTCCTTTGCTCCAGCATAAAGGTAGAGCTTTTGCCGATCCATTTATGTGCTGCACTGGCAGAAGAAAATTTGGTGGGTTTTTTTACCGTGGGTGAAAGTTTCATTGTTTTGTGGTGTTGGGTTTTTTTTTTAAAGTTTTATTTTATTTGATTTTTTTTCCACCCGAGCCCAGCATGTCGAAAGGGATTAGTGGGGGGTTTGACCAACACAGGGAACAAAACCAGGGCAGTTCATGGTCTCATTGCCCAAAGAAGCCAACTCTGGAGCTTGGGAAATAAACTGTCCCTCGTGTGCAAGTTTGGGCATGGCAGAAGAGGCAAACCTCTCTCGAGATGAGGGCACAAAATACCTGTGTCTGGTATTCATATCCGTGAATGCAGTATGTCAGGGATCTCCTATACCTCCTCCTTTCCCATTGAGATTCCCTACTGTAGACCTTGGGAAGTGCATCTTTGTTCCCGCTGCATTTGCGGGATGTGCAGAACTCGCCTGCTTTACAGAAGGGGAAGAGCAGAGGGGCTGTGCTGGGAGGGAAGGGTGGTAGGAGGCAGACCAGTACCGTTTCTGTGGGGTCCCTCTTTTCCCATCTGGTGAGCGTTGGTAGGTGAGGAGGGGATGTAACCTGGGTAGCAGAAGAAGGTGTAGTTTTTTTGCAGATCGCAGCTCTTAAGTGATATGAGGATTGCACAGAATTTTTTTCACATTAAAAATGTCAAGCGTAACTGAGAGGTTAACTGAACTAGTTGTTCTGGTACTGAACTGGTTGAACTACAGAACTATGTTGCTGAAGTAGTAAAAAAATCTCCATCTAAGTAAGACTATTGCTGTAAAAGGTTTTAATTTTAAACTACAGATATTGTAAACAGGAAATATCATCATCTATTTTAATATTGTGAAATAGTAATTTTATTTCTGTCTGAGTGGATCTTTGATATGCAGAGAGAGAAAGCGCGCTTTAATGTTGGGACAGTGGAAACACAAATGTTGAAACAGCAAAGTGGCTGGGCAGGCACAGTGTTTAGGCAGCGCAAACTTTAAAGTCGGCTCTGTAGAACCTCCTGTGATTGGGTTTAATTCGCTTTTCCTTGCGTGCCGTCCCGCACCCCTGCAGCGAACCCCCGCCGTGTACTGCGTGAGGCTAGCCCGAGCCTTGGTCGACGACTACTGCAACTTGGTGCCAGGGTCCATCCAGACGCTGAAGCAGATATTCAGTGCCAGTCCTCGCTTCTGCTGCCAGTTCATTACATCCGTCACGGCGCTCTACGACCTCTCTTCAGGTAAGTGTTTCCAAGATGTGTCTTTCGAAGTAAGAGGTGCAGTATAATGCAACACAAATTAACTGTTGCAAGTGAATTAACTGCTGAAATTCTAAAGATGCTTGTTACCGTGTAATTATCGCCAGAAGCAGCTCAGGGGTGTGGCTGTTGCCTCATCTGTCACTGGGGTGAGAATAAAAATAACCACGCAGTGGCTGAAGGGAGAGCCTTTGCTGGAGAAGCAGCCAGCTAACGCCCGAGACGAAGGGCAACGTCCTCCACAGAGGGCAAAGGACGCGGGGACCTTATTGATTGAGCAGCTCTAGGAGCGAAGGCTGATCTGCCTGGGCTGGGCAGTTGGACCTCCCTATTGTCTGTCACCTACCCAGCAGATAGACTCAGGGCTGTCGTGTCAGTCCGATTCCTTCCAAAAAGGGGAGAAACACAAATTCTGAGTGTTTGCACGCTGGAGCAGGATTTCTGTTGAGCAGTGACGAGAAACACAATCAACAGCGTACCTCCAATGCGCTCTCTAACTGTATGTGTTAACAGCCAGTGATGTGACCTGTCTCGGGCTGTTGTTGCTCAGACACTAGAAATGTGTAGTTGTCGAAAATAAGATTGATTTACCTTTACTCAGCGAGAGAGACGGAGAGCTCGTGGTAGACTAGGGAACAACCATACACTAAAGACCAACATCACACATAATCCAAAAAAGCAAATACTATTTGTTATCGATAAAGGAAACGTTTTGCACGGTCTTCTCCAGATAAGCAGCTTGGCATTAGTGAGAGAGAGGTGAAGGCTTAGACTTCTTTTTTTAAAAAGTATTTGGTAGAGCTCGTAGCATATTCTTCCTCAGTATTTTATATCTGTTTTGTGCAACCACTTGGAAGTTCATCCAACTAATTAAAAGACATGTCAGAAAGGAAATAACATGAGTTATAGGAAGTCATTTTTTTTAATTCCTTAGTTTATTTGAGATGTTATTGGTGACACAAGAAAAGGAAGCTTGCTCTTCAAAGAGCGGTCTGTAACTGGGCAGCCTCCACCATATCCTGAGGACAGGAGTCGACCACACAAACAGTACCTGTGATGGCTGTTTGCCATCAGCTTTTCTGAGACCTTTAAAAACTGGAAAATACTGATTCTGCATTCAGTGCACATTAGCAATTCTGTAGTCCAGATGATTTGTCCTACAAGTCACTTCAGGTACAAAAGACCTGACTAGACAGTTCTGTGCTGAGCCCTGTGTTGACACTGTGCACAACTTGCGATGAAAGTACGTGGCTCAGTCCAGTAGCCTGTCCCCGTGACGGGATGATGCACGATTACTGGGAAGTCAGTGTTTCTCTTGTCTGTAGTAGTCAAGCTGCAGTTCATGACCACCTTTCACTTCTTACTTGAAGCTTTACATAATCTTATAATCCTTTACCTGTCATGTGATCATGTTGTTGCATTAAGTTTTTCCACGAGACATGCTTGTTTAGGTAAGACTTAAAGGAAATGAGTTGAATGATTGGGGTGAAGAGAAAGAAGTGCCAACAAGTTTTTCCCATTCCCTTGCCCGTCGTACTTCCTGTGGCGAGGGATAAATGGAGACTGAGTTTAGAGAAAAAGTGAGCAGATGATGGGTGGGAGAGAAGAAAATGCCAAAAGAAGCTTTGCTGGGAAAGGGGATAAATGTTGGCATTTGGCGGTGGAGAAGGTGACGTTGACAGGAACATGGTTGTGTCTTCCCTGGGACAAACGAGCACCGACCTTTGGTGTCTTGAAAAAAACAGCAGAGTTGGGGAGGTTTTGGAATTGTAATTGCGACAGTGCGGGAAGGGTGTGTGTGAGAGACTAATTAAAGACTGCTGTCCTGTGCTCCAGTGCAAGGCTCAGCTTACTCAATAATACCTTTCCTATCTTCAGATGACCTCATCCCTCCTTCAGATCTGCTCGAGCTGATAGTTTCCTGGATCTTTGAAGACCCCCGCTTGATCCTCATCACCTTTCTAAACACTCCTATTGCAGCCAACCTGCCAATAGGGTTTTTAGAGCTCACCCCGCTGACTGGACTGATCCGTTGGTGTGTGAAGGCCCCCTTGGCTTATAAAAGGAAGAAGAAAGCCTCTCTCTCAAATGGACACCCTCCCAGCAAAATTGCCAAGGACTCCGCTTCAGGAGAAGACAGAGATTGCCATCAGCTGTATTCAAAACTGCATCTAAGTGTCCTGCAGGTTCTTATGATGCTTCAGGGGCATTTAACGGAGAAGAACCTTTATGGGCGCCTGGGGCTAGTACCCTTTGACCACGTAGTTCCACTCGTTGAGGAAATTAACAGACTATCTGATGAACTCAATCCTCTCAATGCATCCAAAGAGATTGAACTGGCTCTAGACAGACTGGCTCAGGCTTTGCAAGTGGCCATGGCATCGGGAGCACTCCTGTGCACTAGAGGTAAGTTGTCGGCGGGGCTGGCGGAGACTCTGGCACGAGGTTCTTTTCCTCCAGTGTGTGGATGTTGTAAGAGGGAGTTTTGGGGGTGGGAGAGTAAAGATCAACGTGTTCACAGCAGAAGTAGTAGTTTGCCACTCTTAGGAAGTGATAGTGCAGGAAATACTTCAGGAAAAATAACTGGATGGGGGGTAAGAAAGGAGAGATCGTTGGTGACTGGCGTGTTGCTTTGCAGAGCTGGAGAATTGATCTTCTACCTTGCAGTGTGCACAAGGGAGTTATATTTGGGGGTCTGGCATGGGGACAAGTTTGACTCCCTCAGAATTGCTGGCAGCTATGTAAAAAGCACTGTTTAACCGTGTTTCAGTTTGACTTCTCTGAGTTTGCCTGCTGGAGGAGACACCATGAAGCAGATAAACCATGGGGTGGGTGTGCTAGACAACGAATTTGAAAAGCAAGCAAAAACTGTTCATCTGGAACTTCTGGGCCTTCAGCTCTCCTGTAACGAGACCCCATTACAGTGGGTACGATTTCAGTTAAACTTAGTAAAGAAGCCTGCTAATGTGGCTTTCACCTGTCTTTCCTGTTGCCAAAACCACTTCTTTCCGAAAGACCTGCAGAGATGAAAAAGGGAAGTGCCTTAACACAGCACAGGGTCAGTCAGACGTACTTTTTTTGTTCTCTTGAAAACAGGTGATTCCTGGTGTGACCAGAAGGCTCAAAGCTCCCCAAAGCCCGGGCAGTTAGTGCGGACCCCGGCTGCGGAGGGCAGCCTCTGCCTAAGCAGGCGCCTGAGGCTTTTGCCCTGGGTGAACCAGTGCTGCTGGTCAAACGTCAATGTTATTCTTTTTGATCTTTCATAAAGCAGCTCTGGGTGTAATAAGAACAGGCAGAAAAGTGGAGTTTTTTTAGTTGATGGCCCATTTTGGCTGTGGTTTGTTTTTTTTCCTAGCTGTTCACCTGGTACATTCTGAGTGCTTGCTTTTACTGTAGAAGTGGAAAGTAATTCAGTATAAGTAGCTGCCGAAATACCAGTTATTTTGGTGTTTTGGGGGTGTGTTTATCTACAAACGCAGGAGTTTGTTCTCAAGCTATTCCTGAAAGGACTCTAGCAACAGGGTGTGTTGTTAAATGCCTTGGTTCTAGCTGCTCTGCTTTGGAGAGGCAAATACAAACTGTTCATCAATATCTAAAAATTGGTTGAAAGAAGTACTCCTTCTTTCAAGGACCAAGGAAGAGATGGCAGCAGCTCACGAAGGAGTGAGGCGTACAGATATTACCAAGAAATGTTCTGGAAAAGACATTAAGGTGGTAAAAAAGGTGCAATTTTTAGTTAATAGACCCTGGCAAAAAAAAACCCCAAGCCTCAACCCTTTCTTTACACTAGCACTGTTTAAAAAAACCCCCAAACCAATGCAAAACAGGTACTGGGTAAGCTTTGCCTTGCTTGGACCTGATGCTTTTCTCATCATACATGCCATATTCAGCGGGCAGAGTCATACCTTGTATTTCCTATGTCTTCGTTACTTCTTGATAGTATATTGATATTGCAAATTCTATACTAAGGCTTGCTCTGCCTTGAAATGAAGCTGCATTTCCCATATGGCAGCGCAGGTTAAACGTCGAACATAGGATAAAGTGTCAAGCGCAAAAAGCTGCAGTAATGACTGGGGAGATGGAGAAACGTGTTCTCTCCCATGGAAGTTTTTGGCCTGAGGCTGGGATTCTGGATCTGTTGATGACTGGAGCTTAGGGGCATTTAACGGAGAAGAACCTTTATGGGCGCCTGGGGCTAGTACCCTTTGACCACGTAGTTCCACTCGTTGAGGAAATTAACAGACTATCTGATGAACTCAATCCTCTCAATGCATCCAAAGAGATTGAACTGGCTCTAGACAGACTGGCTCAGGCTTTGCAAGTGGCCATGGCATCGGGAGCACTCCTGTGCACTAGAGGTAAGTTGTCGGCGGGGCTGGCGGAGACTCTGGCACGAGGTTCTTTTCCTCCAGTGTGTGGATGTTGTAAGAGGGAGTTTTGGGGGTGGGAGAGTAAAGATCAACGTGTTCACAGCAGAAGTAGTAGTTTGCCACTCTTAGGAAGTGATAGTGCAGGAAATACTTCAGGAAAAATAACTGGATGGGGGGTAAGAAAGGAGAGATCGTTGGTGACTGGCGTGTTGCTTTGCAGAGCTGGAGAATTGATCTTCTACCTTGCAGTGTGCACAAGGGAGTTATATTTGGGGGTCTGGCATGGGGACAAGTTTGACTCCCTCAGAATTGCTGGCAGCTATGTAAAAAGCACTGTTTAACCGTGTTTCAGTTTGACTTCTCTGAGTTTGCCTGCTGGAGGAGACACCATGAAGCAGATAAACCATGGGGTGGGTGTGCTAGACAACGAATTTGAAAAGCAAGCAAAAACTGTTCATCTGGAACTTCTGGGCCTTCAGCTCTCCTGTAACGAGACCCCATTACAGTGGGTACGATTTCAGTTAAACTTAGTAAAGAAGCCTGCTAATGTGGCTTTCACCTGTCTTTCCTGTTGCCAAAACCACTTCTTTCCGAAAGACCTGCGGAGATGAAAAAGGGAAGTGCCTTAACACAGCACAGGGTCAGTCAGACGTACTTTTTTTGTTCTCTTGAAAACAGGTGATTCCTGGTGTGACCAGAAGGCTCAAAGCTCCCCAAAGCCCGGGCAGTTAGTGCGGACCCCGGCTGCGGAGGGCAGCCTCTGCCTAAGCAGGCGCCTGAGGCTTTTGCCCTGGGTGAACCAGTGCTGCTGGTCAAACGTCAATGTTATTCTTTTTGATCTTTCATAAAGCAGCTCTGGGTGTAATAAGAACAGGCAGAAAAGTGGAGTTTTTTTAGTTGATGGCCCATTTTGGCTGTGGTTTGTTTTTTTTCCTAGCTGTTCTCCTGGTACATTCTGAGCGCTTGCTTTTACTGTAGAAGAGGAAAGTAATTCAGTATAAGTAGCTGCCGAAATACCAGCTATTTTGGTGTTTTGGGGGTGTGTTTATCTACAAACGCAGGAGTTTGTTCTCAAGCTATTCCTGAAAGGACTCTAGCAACAGGGTATGTTGTTAAATGCCTTGGTTCTAGCTGTTCTGCTTTGGAGAGGCAAATACAGACTGTTCATCAATATCTAAAAATCGGTTGAAAGAAGTACTCCTCCTTTCAAGGACCAAGGAAGAGATGGCAGCAGCTCACGAAGGAGTGAGGCGTACAGATATTACCAAGAAATGTTCTGGAAAAGACATTAAGGTGGTAAAAAAGGTGCAATTTTTAGTTAATAGACCCTGGCAAAAAAAAACCCCAAGCCTCAACCCTTTCTTTACACTAGCACTGTTTAAAAAAACCCCCAAACCAATGCAAAACAGGTACTGGGTAAGCTTTGCCTTGCTTGGACCTGATGCTTTTCTCATCATACATGCCATATTCAGTGGGCAGAGTCATACCTTGTATTTCCTATGTCTTCGTTACTTCTTGATAGTATATTGATATTGCAAATTCTATACTAAGGCTTGGTCTGCCTTGAAATGAAGCTGCATTTCCCATATGGCAGCGCAGGTTAAACGTCGAACATAGGATAAAGTGTCAAGCGCAAAAAGCTGCAGTAATGACTGGGGAGATGGAGAAACGTGTTCTCTCCCATGGAAGTTTTTGGCCTGAGGCTGGGATTCTGGATCTGTTGATGACTGGAGCTTTTTTGGTAATCTCGTCTTCCTAGAAAGGAGAGTGGAGAGGAAAATTGCTCTAATTTCTGCTTTACCCGTATGTCTTCTGTCCTCTTTCAGATGACTTGAGAAGTGTGTGCTCCAGGCTACCGCATAACAAGTAAGAGACCTTTCTACAGCTGTGTTGGTTTTGATGCGTCTTCCAAGACACGCACTTGAGGGCTGCTGAGACAAAATCTCCTCTAAAAAATTGTGTTTACTTTCCGAAGTTGGCCTTTATTCACACACAGTTTAGCGCAAGGATAAAGGTGATAGCGCTGGCTACTTCCTCCCTTGCAAGCTGGACTCTTGACTGAAGGAGACTTCAGTGACTCCCACCGTATAGATGATCTTGCCCAGCCTGTGTTAGAACAAGTGCACAGAAGGGGAAAATGAAATTACGGTGTGGAACTTGCCCCTAAGTTGTCCCATCCCCAACTCCCTGCTTGTTTTACCTGACCCTAAGCTTAACTGCACTTTGCTTCTTGCCTCTTCACAAAGAGCAACTAAGTTTAAAAAGGAAAAAAAGAAAGAAAGAAAAAAGAGTCTGCTGGAAGCTGTAAAGAGCTTAACTGAATCACTGTCCTCTTGCCTTCCAGCAGTGCTGTGTGTTGGTTATGAATTGTCCGTAGAGCCAGGCCCCTGTGGGCTGGGGAGAGCCACGACAAAAGCCGCCTCTAAATAATCCTCACGCCTGTCTGAATTTCTCTCCACAGCCTGCTCCAGCTGGTGATTTCAGGTCCAGTACAGCAACCGACCCACGGCGCTCTGCCACCAGGATTTTATCCTCATATCCATACTCCTCCTCTGGGCTACCCCGCGCACCCGGCGCTCCCGGCTCACCCGGCTCACCCGGCGCTCCCGGCTCACCCCGTACAAACGTTTATACCAGGAATGACATTCCCATACCGACCTATTCGCTAAAATGCTAAGACTGTAGAGTGTAGCCAGTTTCCCTTAGTTTGAGGAAGCCTTGCAGATGAAACCAAATGTCTCGGGAACCACATTTTCCTCTTTGGTGTAAAGCTGAGCAATGCCCGCGTGAGGGATCAGCCCTTCGGCAGTAGAGAGGGCGCAGACGGGTAGGCTGCGGTCCATCTGGACGTGAGATGCAGATACTAAAGCAGATCCCAGGGACAAAAGGAGGGGGTGGGAAGAGACAGCAGAAACTCCAAACCTCTGCAGTGTGTGGAAATTCTCTTGATCCACGTTGTTTCATGTAGTCACCAAGGGTATGATATTTCCCAAGCATGTGTTTTTCAGTAGCCCTGATCTGCTTACGGCACGGTGAGCCCAGCTAGTCTTGCTCTAGGAGGGCCAGGAAGAAGGGCGTGAGATTCTTCAAGCTAGTCCGCTCCAGCCTGCTCGTTTCTTTGTAAATGTTTGTATCTATAGCTACAGAGTATGTGTACACTGTATATTTTTGGAACGCAAATGTTTGTTTCAGAAGCACAAGGTAGAGTAAAGCAGCACTTCCTATTAAAGGAAACAGTTTAAGAAGCGTAAAATAATTCTGCCGCTTTCTTTCAAACAGCGATTGGAAGGTCCAACGTGTTAGGCCTGTGCCAGGGAGGGAACGAAACCCCTCCGTGGCTGCAGTGACCCATCATCCTCCAGGCTCGGGAAATGCCCTCTTTACACGCCTCAGTCAGCGATTCGTGAAACTGCGGGGCGAGATCTGGTGCGTTTAATTAACGCTAGCTGGAGAAGCGGCGAAGGGCTGGCTGCGGCGTGCTGGCCAGCTCCGAGCGGGGCGCAGGCGGGTGCGGGAGCGTCCCGGCAAGGGCAGCGGAACTTGCTGCTGCTAGCACTGCCGCGAAACACGCCGTCTGGCCCCTTCAGTTGAGCTCTTCTCCGTCGTCGCCCCCTCTGCTGGGTGAAAAAGCAAGAAGGAAGGGTCGTTTCTAGACGTTAGTGGCTTTGTTTTAAAGACCTCCGCTGCTGTTGTCCTGGTCGGGGGAGATGCGGTGGCTGTGGTTACCCGGTTGCACACGGGCTGCAAAAATGGGACGGATTAGATGGAAGCTGTGAAAATCTGATTTGAATGAAACAGCCGAGAAGGAAACTGTGCCTGCCCTTCTCTGGAAAGGGAAGGTAAATAATAATACTACCATAATAATTTGCTTTAACTTTTGGTCAGGCGGTTGGACTAGATGATCGTTGTAGGTCCCTTCCAACTGAAGCACCCTATCCTGTCTCCTCTCACTTTGCCGAGCTTCAACGACAAGGGAAAAACCCTTAAAAACTTCCAATTTCAGGATTAGAGTCGTTATCGGCGCCAAGCCCTGGCAGCGCGGCGGGTCGCCCCGGCGCCCCTTGCAGTGTAGCACGGGGGGGAAACCGCGGGGGGGGGGTGTGACCCACCTCGCTCCTGTACCCC
>NW_008824900.1:484719-487489 GCF_000699105.1 Pygoscelis adeliae | reverse complement strand
GGGTTGCCATGGCGACCCCGCCCCTAGGCCCTGTCGGGGTTCCCCGGGGTAGCGTAGCGGCTCCGGGCCCCGCGGGGTGTGCTCCTGCCCGTCCCGGGAAACGCCGTGCGGGTCGGTGCTCCGGAGAGCCCCGTGGCATCGTCCTCGGGCGGAATCCGGTGACTGGATTTTGGTGACTGGAAATCTGGTGACTGGAAAACCGGGGGTTTCCGGTGACTGGGTTTGACGGGGCAACCGTGCGAGTGCTCGCTTGCACTCTGCTTGAAACAACGCAACTGCGTTGGTGAAACTGTGTCGTTTGGGTTATTACAAAAATAATCCGAACTCCAGCTGGAGTCAGCTTGGCACCGCCCTGCGCTTGGGTACGATGGTGCCAACGGAGACGACTATTCCTTGGCTTTGGTAGAGACCCGGGAGGTCCCGCAGCTATGCTTACAGCTATTCCTCGCAGCTATGCTTACAGCTGTTCCTTCTCTTGGCACCTTCCGAGTTGTGTTCGGGGGCTCAGGCAGCAGCGCAGGGGTTCTGTAGCATTAACTAGCGCCTCTCCGTTTCCTCTTCCTCTGTAGCAGAATATCCCTTGGGAGGGCTGGGAATATGTCACGCGTCGCTGGATCCAGCTCTTCCCCTTGCACAGGAGCTGCCCTGGCTCTCCCGGCTGCTCTGTGTCTGCTGACAGCCTGGGTCACGGCTCACAAACTGCCCGGCTGGCTCAAACCTAACGCACACCACGGCAGCTTCGCTTTTCTGTGCTTTGCCCTACATAAGCGTTGTGTCCGTTTGAACCAGCCTGTAGAGCTTTAACGGAGAGAAAGCAATTGCTCGACTTAACATCTAAGCAGGATGACAGCTGAATGTGTTTTTGCAGGGTGTATCTTGAGGTTTTTAATTGCAGCTGATCAAACGGAGCCTTAAGTGTTGTCCCAAAGACTTCACGGCACAGTGCTTCCTGCCAGGCACGGTGGCAGATGGCTTTGCCAGAGGTGTCCCAGGTGCCCTGCCCAATTCCTCGGGCTGCACAGCGGTGGGTTATACCTACGCTATCTGTATGGTGAAAAAAGCATCTCCGTTTCGGAGATTGCCGAAGCTGCGCGTTGAAAGCGCTGCTTCTTTCCGTGTCCTGTCAGAGTGACTAGGGCTGGCATTGCTCGGGGATTGCTGTGTCCGGCCATGAACTAAAGCATGTGTCTCAAACATTTGCTCCTGATTATAGGCGTCAAATTATTGTAATCTCCTGTAGTAAGCTGTTTAAATGTTTAATTATATTTACTCTGTTGAGTTTGAACTTTGTTAGCCTGCTCCGTATCTGTTGTAGTTTATCCTGTCTTTGTTATGCTACAGCCCCTCCCCACATCACCCGGCCCATGCTAGATGACCGTGGTGAGCTCCTCTGAACCTTGGCCGTTCGCTGCAGCTATTCTCTCTGCTCTTGAGAACCGCCCGAACGTGGCCGAGTGTCTGACCTTTTACTGACCCATGTACGGAGACATTAAATATCTGTAACATAAGGAGGAGCACGCTAGCTCCGACCAAAGGCTTTCTAGATGTGTGTTTTTCCCTCTCTGTTTGTTCTGATAATTCCCAGTATCCTGTTTTGACTGCTGCTGAGCAGCAAACTAACGTTCTCAGGGAACTCGCTGTGAGAGCATGGATTTTTTTCCCCTTGTAGTGGTTAACACAAACTGGAAATGTTTGCCTTTCTCCAACCTGCATTCCTTTTTTATCTACCAACTTACAGACTTTATCTGTCATTTTATTAGCCTTTTGGCATCGTGAGAGCTTTCTACAACTGAACAGCTTTAGATTTTACTGTCCTGGAAATCTGTGCCCTATCCCAAAGGATCATCAATTTTTGTTGCATATCTATTCATCTCTTCTCCCGTCTAGTGAATCTGCTGAACGGATTGTAGCTGGATTCTCTTTTCACTATGGATTCATCCTAGATTTGCTTCCTTTCTTCTAATCTGCCATAGACTCTCCTTGGTCCAGCTTAGTTTTCTCAAAAGCCTTTACGAGGGATGCTTCTGGTAGCTTTTTGGGAGTGCTAGTGCATGGGGTTTTTTTTAAATAAATCAATTGACTGTATGAATAAACTCTAGCGGATTTCTCAGAAGTGAGGTTCTTTTAAAAAAAGCCAGTGGCTCTCTCCCAACGTGTTATAATTGGAGTGTGAACTCTTCATTTACAAGATAATGTTGGAGCAGCCTCACCCCCATCAGAAGCAGCGATACTGGGTACTGCCTGGCACCAGGCTTTTAAAGTAGATGGTTTTAATCTTGCAGGTTAAAAAAGTAGTTCTGTTATGTCTTGTAAACTGGTGCTTTAATTAGTCTTTATATGCCTGGTAGCAAATAAAGAAACATACAGTAGTGTGTAAGCGTTGTTCTAATACATCGTTTTGTTCTCTGAAGTAGCTGCTGCTGTTGTTTCTCTCAGCCGGTTGCTCGATGTATTTAAAGCAAGTTGACTTAACATGTCTGAGTAATGGTAAGTGGCCGTCCTGTGAATGCCCTCTTAAAACCTGTGGCAGTCTTAATTTTCATTTCTCTTCCTAAACCAGAGTGGTATCATCGTGTCTTTTGGCATCTGGGCTGGCCTCAGATGTCATGAAATGTTGTGGGAACTGCCAGTGGAATTCAGAAAAATGGTCTTGTAATCGGGAGCTCAAAGAGGCTTTAACGTAGTATGTGTGTTTATTTTTGTTAATGAAGTCTGGTGGTACTTTCATGTCTGTTGTTCTTTCTTTCCCAGTAGGGATGATCTTTATTTG
>NW_008824900.1:476605-484655 GCF_000699105.1 Pygoscelis adeliae | reverse complement strand
TTCGCAGTAGGGATGATTTTTATTTGGATGTGGGGGTGGTTGGGGGGGGGGGAAGGGGCGGGGGGAAGATGAGTATTGGGCCAGTATAGTCTGGTAAGCTGGTCAGTGAGCCGGTGCTGGTATCTTAGCCCATCATCTGATGTGAACTGGTCCTGCCACCCAAGAAGCCATCCTCTCTCTTCCTGGCTATTTTCCACCTCTCTGTCCCCCACCCTGGCCACTCCCAGCGTAATTTATGGAGCGAGCAGGAGCAGGTGAAACCGTGGTTGCAAAGGCTGACTCTCGATGACAGCGCTGTTTAAGTACCTGAGGAATTATGACGACTAACCTGGGGAATTCTCTGCGAGTGGTTTGCAGAGTTGATTCAGAAGTCGTCGTGGCGCTGCCTTCCTGCTCATCACAGGCTGCTGGGCTGGAGGCAGCTGTTGGTAATGGACAGGAATTCCCTTCGGTGACCTGGTGCCAGTGGCTGCTGTTAATGCTTTGTTCCCCGGACGTTAAGACACTTTTAAAGAAACAATTGGGCTAAGCTGTTCAGTGTAGCAGCAGAGAAAGTTCTGTCTTAGCTGAGCACCTTTTCTACAAACTTGAAAGTTAAACGCTATCGTTATTAGAGCGGTACCACTCCTGTCTTCCTGGTTTTTTTAACCAGTCACAGCATGTCTGATGGCTTCAATGCAGGGTGTTGCAAAAAGACTTAGAGCTTCGTGTCTCACACTATGTCCCCCCACCCACGCTTTCCTCCTTGCAGAAAGGTAGGAATGGGAGCTGCTCAGTTTTCCAACGTTAGCTTTTAATTAAGTTTTTAATTTCTCGTTTTCAAGTTATTACTGTGGATGTAAGAGCAGACATCTGTGCCAGAATCCATTTTAAATGTTACTAGCTTGAAGCAGCAGCAGTGGGTTTTTTGAGTCGAACCTGGATGTCTCATGCTGGAAAACACCATTGAGAAAGAAAAGGAAAAGGAGCCATGTTGGCTCAAATTTTAAATTTGGGAAGCGAGTTTGGGGCGCTTGCCTGCCAACTAAGGAAGGAATGTTCCTTTCAAGCTTTTTTTTTTTTTAAAGCACCTTGTTTGCAATAGCCTCTAAAAAGTTATTTGTTAGTGTCTCCTATAATGATGTAGGCGGAGGGACTGGGTTTTATCGACAGCCGAGTGTTGCTGCTCAGTAATGAGGACAGTGTCTAGGAAATGGAGGCAGGCTCGAATTCCCCTCTCCCAGCATTTGTACTACACTAGGCTGAATTTCTGGCTGTTTTTTTTAGTCACTACATAACGTTTTCTGTGTAGCTGTTTATTCTAATTCGGAAATGGCAGCGGGCCTGCATGTATGATGAGTTGTTGGGGGTTTTTTTTGTTTTCTGGAGGAACAGCTGCCTATTGGAAACTTGCCGTGTTCGGCATTTGCAAGGTATTAGATCTCTCCTCTAGCGAGCTTCTTGTTGTAAATGTGCCTCTATTGTGACCCTTTGGTTTTAACTCCCTGCAGTGCTACTGTCACAAAGCAGATTTTCTCTTCCACGTCTTAACAAGAAAAGATTTAACAGCAAAACCCTCTTAGAGATTCTTGTTTGCCATTCCCTGGAGGAACTGCTGTATCTGGGGCAGCAGGAAGCCGTGCCTTTTGCAGTATGCTTTAGAGACACTTTATTCCGGTACCAGCTCCTGTGAAATCTATGATTTCAGTAACGTATCGAGAACGGTAGGGTAAAAGAACAGCCCAGAAAGCGACTCGCATGCAAAACGTTAACATTGCTGCTGCTGGAAGGCTGACAAGTCAAACTTCAAGTGTGCAGAAGATCAGGGATACAAGTAGAAAAGGATTTCACTAACAGTAAGTGTTTTCATTTCAAATAAATAACTGCTGCTTGCTGCGCAGGTAGAACTACATTTTGCTCTCTCATTTCTTAATATCCTTTTGGGGTCTGTTTCAAATCCTGATCCTTCGTGGCGGGAGGCCAAAGTGTTAATTACTGTGATTCTGTGTTTTTGGCTTTCAGGCTTTTAGTCCTGTGGTGTGCACACCTCAATCTGGGTGTAACGGAAAATGAAGTGCAGAGCTGGGGACAAGGTGCAAGTGCATTTCTTAGAATGATGTTTTCAGAATTTCAGAGCTGAGGAAAAATTGGGTGAGCACTGTGGGGTGAGCCTTTGGGAGGAGGGCTGAATGCCAGGATGGGTTTTCCCAGGTTGTGTGCGACAGTGCTGTCTTCCTGGCTGTCCGAGTCCAATGTGCTCTGGCCAGGCTCTTGTTAGATATTCCACACGAGGAGCACTTAATATCAAATTTACTTGTTTGATATATTTGGTGTTCCATGGGATTTTGATTTAGCAGGGTAATACAGCAACATACTGAAATCGCTGCACAAGCATAATACAGCAATTGCAGTGTACAGTTGAATCCAAATAGAAACGTGATGCCTGTTACTGGTCTCTGTATGCTCACTGTCACGGTGCTCGGTGCCGTCAGTCACCGGGACGGAAGACGCAGATTGAAGCCAGCTCAGGCCCTTTGCTTTCTTCAAAGTTTACTTTATTAATTGTCCAGTTTTTATACTTTGGGCTCAGCCATGTATATGCTCCCCCCATGCTGGTCTGGCTAGCTCAGGAAGACATTATTTGTTAATTGTCTCAGGGCACCTGATGATTCACTGGCGCAGCTGTCTTACCTAAACCCAAGGTTACCCTCCGGTCTCCCTGGTGTTGAGATAAATTCAGCTTTCTTTACAATACATTCTTCCCCAGGCTTACTGTTTTTTGCCCTCCTCCACTGTGGGGGTGTGCTGGTCAGGCACACTGTCCTGGACAGATTTACTGGAGAAGAAAGTCCAGGCACTGACAAACTCCTTTCTCCAGAGTGATGTCCCCGAGAGAAGCTCATTAGCGCTCGGGGTGTGCTTTGGAGGCAAGTGGGGTCTGTATAGCAGACTAAGAGCGTATCCTCAAGATGCAGCAGCCTAGGAGATTGTGCAGGGGGAGCTGGCTGAGGAGGGCTGTTTTGTGCACAGAAGGAAGCTGCTACTGAAGGAGTTTAAATAATGAGGAGCTCAAAGTCTTGAGCTTGTGCATGTCCCTGAGTGACCAGGAGCCCACGAGGGGCTCCTAGGCTCAATGCTTGTGGTTCTGGTAGAAATTACAGAAAAACGTAACGCCTAGATCAAAAGGCGTTATGGACTATTGTGAAATGATGTAATGTAGCATCAGAGCCTGTTTCCAGCCATATTATTACATTATTTTCAGACCAAGCCACAAAATCAGTCATTTTGTCCTAGATTCCCCATTAAGTGTCTCGCTCGCTCCAAACACTAGGGAATTAAGTGCTGGCAGTTTTGGGCAGCACTCCTATGGGATGTGATGAATGGTACAGGAATGGAGGTGAAATGATCACTGTTCTGCTCGTGACTGTGAACTCCAAGCTCCATCGGTTTGCATAACATACCAGAAATGAGGAGAACCACATCTTCTGGGGTTTATTTATTGCTTGTCATAAATGAACCTGTGTGGGATTCTTGGAAGGAGCAGGAGCATTAAACGGGATAAACAGAGTGTAACAAATAGCATATAGAGGTATACTTGTATTGCATGCATAGCAGAAGTGGTTGTATTGGTGCAGGCAGCACAGTTAACACCCCAGCTTTCCAGTTGCTCCTCTGGGTGCAAAGGAACTAGTCTGAGCCCAGGCAGGGTGAAGAGATTTGGTCCTCACTGACGTTACGTGGGACTGTGGGCCTGAGCAACCTGATCTAAGTTGGGTTAAATCAAATGACCTCCGAAGGGTCCTTCCAACCTAATTGTTTCTATTCCATGACCAGACTTGAAGCAGTACCTAGGTGGTATCAAGCCAAGCATTCAAATATCTTTAAAAATTTGGCTCCTGTTGCTTTGATAATGTTGCCCTAGGTCCTAGAAGCGCCTCTTTGAGATTCTTAGTAATGAATTCATGATGTTTTCAAATCCAGTTGCAGTTTTATTGTATTAAATAAAAGGAGCTTGTTAACAGGGGTGTCTGCGTGGAACATTCCCTGCGAGACCAGTAACCTAAAAACGCAGTAAGCTTAAAATAAAATGCAGAAGGGAAATCTTTACTGCTTTGTTGGAATTAGACCTTTGGCTGGTCCAGATTGAATAGTTTAATGTAAATCAAATCCCCAGTGCCAGATGGCGCAAGGTAGAGAGACTTATAGCTGTGAAAACTCCCGCTGGCGCTCTTGAAGTGATACTCCCCAGACAATAGCAGAGTTCGTGTCTGTTTTGAGTCCAGTGATGCTCAGTCACAGCTGGCGTGCGCCTATCCTGCATTTTGAGTAGCTCTTAAAATTCTGTCTGGGCTTTGTTTGATCCTATTTATTTACAAGTGAGCGAGTGTGCCAGGGTGTCATTAAAATTTTTTTTCCTGGAAATCTTGTCTCGCTGGGGTTTGAGGACTGTCCACACAGAAGTCACAAACAAGGATTTGGTGGCGACACTGGCACAGCACCTCTGGTGAGGGTACCAGACGTAAGGAAACCCAGCTCTGGCCCGCTGTGCGTGCATGCAAATCTTCCAGGGAGTATCTGCTAGTCTGTGTTTATGCCGAGCAGATGGTCTGCTCACGTAAAGTAAAAATACATCTACTGTGCTTATGTCCATCGCTGAAGTGCTGGGTAGAAACATGCAGCCGTAGGCAGAGGGACGTGACCTGGCAACCGAAGGAAGGGCCAACTCGCATGCCGCTTTTGCAGAGCAGACTGGTTTAGCATCCCTGCAGTTCCTCAGACCTGGCCCGTGCGTGGTATGTTCTTGGTAGTTGTCTGGAGGAACTTAATCTTTTCCTTCTGTGGAACGACAGCAGATAATCCTTCTTAATAATTTAGCAGGAGTGTGCTTGAAGAAAGTGCTTTGAATTCCAGAAGGTGAACATCTTCAGCCCAAGCAAATAAGGGTCTGCACCGTTGAATGATGGAGGTGCCTGCGATACTGGGGTGGTTGGCTGTGTGTGTTTCGGGGCAGTACTTCCTGAATCATAGGATCGCTTTATAAAAATCCACTAGCCTGCCAGTGCTTGTTTTTCTTTATTCTTTCCTGCAGGTTTGCTTCTTTCTGTTCAGGATGAATTGATTTCAAGTAGCACTTAAATTGAAAAGTAACAGATTTTGATGGACTTCAGTCTAGCTTTGTTTCTGCAAGTGAAGAAGATTCCTTCACGTTAGTTTTTGTGTGAACACTAAGTTTGAAGCCAAAACACCCCTTATTGGAAGTTATATATGTATATGATTCTAGTTAGTAGTCGTTTAGCTTTAGTCTTAGATTACCTTGCTTTCATTCTGCCAGGAAATTCAGTGACATTTGTTGCTAGATGATAAAATTTTTATTTGGGATTTTCATGAACCTATCTGGATGGACGTTGAAGTCCAAACAAAAATTCATAAAAATGATGTCTTATGATTGTTCATTGCTTAAATCCAACTCCTTTTTGCAGGATGCACAAGGCAGAAACAGTGTTAAAGCATGTCTAATAGTGCTAAACAACAGAAATCTTAACTTGTTGAATCACTTAGCCAGGCTTTTGTAGGTATGGAAGTGCTCGAGGGATTTTTGAATGCATTTAAGCAGCTGCCTGCCAAATTCTAGTAAGCATCAGACTTTGTCTTGCATTTGAACACCCTGTTGGATTAAGAGTGCTGATTCTGTGTGGCTACTTCAGTTTCTCTATAAATATGGTATTATGTAGATTTATCTTTTTTTTTATCTTTTTTTTTTTAAATACAAGAGGTCTAAGAGGGAAAGAAAACTTCCTGCTCTTGAGAAAAGCCTGAGTTGAGGTTTCTTAGCTGTGAAGCATCTAGTTCAAGTAAAGAAACTGTCCCTGCACCTGGTAGCTAACCTAAACTCAAAACAAGAGCTGCTCTTGCAGGGTAGGACCTGGAAGTACTGGTGGTAGAAGTACGTCAGTACCCGTCCTCGGCTCATTGTGCTGAGTGAACGTTGATAATTCATGGAGTCCCAACCATCGCTTGGGCTGATGCTGGAAGCTAAAGGCTCCTCTGCCTTTTAGACAGAATTGTGAAATACTTTTCTTTAGCTCATTAAAGCTAGAGCTTATTGATGCCAAAGATTTATGACATTATTTTTAAATAGTAAGTTTAGGCCTTACAATGTCCTTTAATTTAAAATTATATGTTAAGTTGGCGTATTTAGTAATGTACTTACTATTTCTTTTCATCCAACTTCTATTACTGCTAAATATTTGTAATGAGAGTTTGACAGGTTCCTCTGCAGCTACCCAATACACCCAAGGCCAAAACGTTTTGCTAGATTTGTTTCAACAGGGCAAGGCAGAAGACTAGTAGTGATGCTCAAAACCTTTATACTTTACTGTAGTTTTTTTGAAATTAATTTGTTGTGTGTTAATATCTGCAGTTTTTAGGTAGGAAAGGGAATTAAATGCTCAGTTTCTAGTTCTACTCACTGCTAACTTCAGTATTTTGGAAAGGGGTGTCCTCAGAGCCTTTTCAGATGTTTAACTGCACGATCCCTTCATAAGCATAAGATGTTGGCTCATTTTATAATCATCATAAGCGAGCGTTTCCCATTTTGACAAAAGGGTGAGGTCGCTGTGCCCCGCTGGGTGGAGGGGCAGTGGGTGATGTTAACCATGCCACTTCCCAGACCACGGCCATCACATGAACCAAAGGCTGACACCTGAGAAAAAGAAATAAGATAACTTCACTTTGGGTTTTCAAAAATGGCTGTCGACCTCCTTCAGTTACCTGCACGTGGCTGGAGCCTACGTCTTGCTTCACTGCAACCACCGCTTGGTCTCAAAGGTCAGAGCTTGGTGTTGTCGGTGTTGCAGCGGTGAGTGGAGCTATGCTACCTCTAAAACCCTAAAGGCCTTTTTAACTTCCATTGAGTCCGAGGATTGTATTCAACACTGATAATGTTTTTTTTATTATTACTTCATGCTTCCAAACATATCTTTTGTCCCCTAAAACGAAGTTGACTCTAAAAGTGATACTCTCGTCATTGTGCTAGCTGAGGCTTTTGTTCAGGACTCTGGCTCTGCTACTTGCAGCATGCCACAGGCTGTGCAGAGGGCCAGGACCTGGGTCTTGGGTGTTCGCCCAGATATCTGTGAAGAGCCAGAGGCTGTCACCTGGGTATGAAGAGAATTGACTTGCCTGGGATTTCTTCTCTCTTGGTCGTAGCAGCCACTGACCGCAGCTCCTCCGGCAGCAGCAACACCTGGCCAGGGAGGAAGGTGCAGAGTTCTGCTCTCCTAAAACCTTGTGGCAGGACACAGTGCCAGGTGTAAAGTAAATTTAGGGTGTCCTAAATTTACTTTAAATGTGCAAGAGCATCAGATTGGGTCACATAATGCAAAGCGGATGGAGAGAGTCCCTGCAAACACAACCAGTGCTGGGAAATGGCTGTCTGAATTTGAGAGGAGGGGAATTATCCTGTTCAACAAAACAGTCATGGATTTTTTTTTTTTTTTTAAGGCTGGCTTCAGCTACAGGATAATGCATAATGCTTGCCTAGCTCTTTGAGAATATAGTGTTAAATAAACATGAACTAATCCTCACAAGAATGTGTCCTGTGCTGGCTCTGCCTCTCCTGCAGCAGCTGCTGGCTAAGTCTGCTCCTAGGCCCCTGCCTTTTCTACTCATTAGCAAAAATATGGCTCTATCATGGTTGTTTCATTTATCTCTGATTTATTAATGCTGAGAGTATTCACTGAGAAGGGGTGTTGCCTTAAAGGAGCATTGAATTTTCTCAAGAGTAATAAAACGTATGAGCAAGAGCACTGCTGTTGCAATCCTGAGTGCCACTTAATGCCCACTAATGAAGCGATGTAGCGGGGCTTGGAGCTTCGCCATGGCCAAAGCGGCTTTGGCTGTATGTGCCTGCTCAGTCCTCCCTCCTCTTTTTCCCCCCGGGAAGCCTGTCTTATGCTACCTGAGCTTTTGCCAAGCAGTTCTGGCATACAAACAAGTGTTTTGCCCTCACTTCGTGATCTTGTGGTGGGTCACCGCTCTGAAATGGCTCAGCAAAGGGTCCGGCAAGGGT
>NW_008824900.1:467159-476553 GCF_000699105.1 Pygoscelis adeliae | reverse complement strand
GGTGTGGATCGCATCAGCCACAACAAGTGAACGTGCCCTTCCTTCAGGGCCCCGCAGGGTAAAGCTGAGGCATGTTAAAAGGTCACCCAGGCTGGTGGTGGAGAGCGTGCTCGCTGCCGCGACAGGGTACAGAATAAAGTCTAGCCTCAGAGGGCTTGAGCCAATTCTAGGAGTGTAAAATTAGTTTTAAAAGCAGTAAGGAGTACTGGTTTTGTGGGTTTTCTAGGTGCTTAAGTTGTTTTGGAACTAGCATCTGGACTGATTGTGAAAGCTGTAGGCTGCTCGGTAAATATGCAACCACAGTCCTAGAACAGGCTGTGAAATAGCTGTGATTCTTTTTAAGGACTTCTTTGGAGAACAACAAGCGATCCATATCAATATACGGATCCCCTCGGATGCCCTTCTCAGGGAAATATGTAGGACCAGTCACTGGGAGGAAAGCTGTGTCGGGGAAGGATCCCTTGCTTGAAGAAACCCACCCCATTTCATCTTTCTCAAGAGCTGTAGGAGAACCTTCTCGGACCTCTGCTCTGTTAAAGCAAAAATGCTTTAACAAAAATGCTTTGCCATTCTTTATGCCTGCATGGGAGAAGGGCTAGCAAAGATTTCTGTGGATAATAGTGGACCTTAATTGTATCCTTTCTCCTGTTGATACATTGGCTGTTTGACGTGTTTCAGGTTGCACACAAACCAGTGGTAGAGTTCCTCCTTCCTCCGTAGGAGGTCTGGGCCGATGCAGCGTAGGGGCTTTATGCCACTGTCCGGGAGGACAGAGGGGCGGCAGCTCGCGCTGCTCTAGCCAGTGCAAAGGAGTCATACAATATGTGTTGCAGGGAGAGTGCCAAAGTCAAGGGTGAACGTTGTTCTTGTTAGCAGTGCTAATTACCTCTCTTTCAGCACTGATGTTGAGTTCCAAGGACCCCAGCATCTGGGGACTCTCTGCTCTCTGACTATCGTCATGTTGTGCTAACTGGGAGTTGCTCTCTACCAGTTCCTCCAGGGGAACTGCAGAAGAAAGCTAGCTTATGTACCTTAAAAGAGAAATTTGGGGGTGGAATGTGGATTTTATGGCTTAGCCTGTTTTTTTCTTAGGAGTACAGTGGAAGGAGGTGTTTTAAAATTCTTAGGAGAGCAATCGGCACACACTTGTGTGCTGTCAAACACGTCAAACTGGGTTCGTTGCTGTGCCTACTCCTTTTGTGTGTCTTTGCCAGTTACAGAGTGTATTACAGAGGTGATGCGATTTTTGTGTTGAAACTCCTCAAATGGCATATCTAGTCCAGTGGGGAGTGTGTTTAAATCTGTTCCTTCTTGAGTCTCTGAGCTTCAAAGCGAGAGCACTAGAGAGCTGAGCATCCCTTTCAACAGGAGGGCATACAGAAGCACTGCTGTGTGCAGCTTTTTCCTTGTAACTCGGCATTTTGAAACCAAGATTTGAGGCTCTTAAAATTGGGAGAAGAAAGTAAAAACAAAACCAAACGACTTCTTAAATTAAGGGTGGTGGGTTGGTTTTTTTTTTCTTTGCATCCTGGTCTGATTCTTTGACCTGGGACTAGGAGGGCTGGAGTGAGAGAGACAAAGCTGTGGATGGAGAACTGCAGGTGGCCCGTGAAAGGGAACGAGCTCCCACAGCTGCCAGGTCTCTGCCTGCCTCGTTTGCTCTGTGTGCGCAGTGTCTCGCGTGGGGCTTTGTCCTGCCTAAAGCCCATTCCCAAGATCTGTTCTTCATTCGTGCGTCTGCACTACAAATGCTTTTACAACCACTTTAGTTATTGCTTGCTTCTTTCCCCTCTGGTATCTTGTTAAAAAAGGCTGAAGACATTGGAGTAAGTGTCCTGTATGTGGTTAGCAGGATTGTGGTAGTGCTATGGTGAAAAAAAAGGGTATCTTGGGATTTCTATACTTGAACGCTCTTTGCTGGGCTGGAAAGCAAGCCCTCGTGGAGTTGTAGCACGTAGGAATGAGGGGAGATGAAACTAGATCTCATTTCACCAGCATAAGTTAAACAAAATTAACATTTTATAGAATTTGAATCCTCTGCATACATACTAACTGGAGATGACGGGATTGTGTAAGAGGACTTTATAAATGTTCTTCTAGCAGAGCTTCCTTTTTAAGCTGTTTGTTTAGTTTTGTTTCAACAAAATGCTGGTCCTGCATAGACATTTGAAGAGCTCCATGCATCCTAAGGTACACTTGGCACATTGTTGGCTTATTTAATGCAGCATCCTGAGCTCTTTTTGGAAGTGGCTGGTGCCACATGCTCTTTCACACGCAGCATCACTGGGCTGTGCTCGCAGGGAGCGGGGTGTGTGCAGGTGCAGGGCTGGTGGGGTGGGTCAGGCTGAGAAGCGAGCTGTGCTTACTCTGTGAGCAACAGGGCTTCGAGTTGCTTCTCGGGTTAATGTTGCCACGTTTTGCTTCATCTCTCTTGAAAACTCGTTCTGCTAGGAAAAACAACTTTATTGATACTGAGAACCTCCTGCTGCCTTTGCGCAGCTGCCTGACTGAAGCTGGGAGTCAGAATCTGTGCTTCATCATTCTTAATGTGCTTTCTTTTCTTGCAGGCGTGAATGACAGAGGAGGTGCCCCCGACTGCACTTACGGACGTAAACCTGCGTCTTCTCTGCCACGATGACATAGACACAGTGAAACAGCTCTGTGGTGACTGGTTCCCAATAGAGTACGTTACCGGTTTGGGGTGTGAGATGGGGGGATCTAGAAACAAATGGTGTGAACCTGCACTGGTCCAGTTCAGAGCCGACACCAAAGGCTCTGCAGCCATCTGGACTGTTGCTAAGATAGCAGCAGGTTCTGAATCTTTTATGCACTCTGGTGGTGTTCCTGTTAATGGCCCTTCGCTGCCTGTCCTGCAGGGTCCTAAAGTCATCAGAAAGTTCCTGTATGCAGATTTTGGCAGAAAAATGGGCTCTGTAATTAAGGGGGTGGACCAGCTTCTTGGGAAAGACTGTGTGAGAGATGGGGAAAGGAGCACTCCTCCAGGAAAAAGGACAGCATCCCTGTGCTTGTGAAAGAAAATTGTATTCTGGAGTGTGTGCCGAGAAAGCACCCTCAGAGTTAAACCAAACCGACATGGAGCAACTGTTCCTGAGGGACTGTCTTTCTGAATGTCCCAGGGGGAGACTGAACAGTTCTTGCCTGTGTACTTGGGATCACCGTTGCTCCCAAACCTCTGGCAAAGATCTGGCTTAAAGCTGATCTCGCTCTGTACCAGGTCAGTTCCCCAGGCCCCCATTTGGTAAATGCTTGTGTCTGCACAAGCACAGGAATAAGGAGCTTTTCTGGGGGACAGCAATAGCTTTCTGGCTTAAGGCATCCAGGGAAACTACAGCTGTAGACTTCAAGGATTTTTTTTTTCTTTAGCTTTGTTGAGAAGGTTTATAGAGGATTTTAGCAGATTATAATTAAGATTGCATAAAATGTAACAAACCAGCAAAAGCATTCATAATATTTTGAATTTGTAGATTTCTTTTAAACACAAGGCGTGCTGAACTCTCACTTTGAAATAAATTAGCGTACACTAGTTTCCTTTTAGTAGCTGCAGAAGGAGGAGGAGAGCTGGAGGCTGATCATGCGATTTTTTTGTACCAATATGCAGTATTTTTTCACATGTGTATCAAATTAATGAGATCCTTATGCTCTTAGATGAGGGCAGATGGATATTGCATTTAAAAATAACTTGCTAAAGATGGAAGTGAAAGCTCTGGGCAGTGAATGTAAAATGAAAATGTGGTTGTCTTAGCAAGGCAGGAGGCCATTACATGAGCAGCCTGCATTGCTGCTTAGGTGCAACTGAAAGAAACCATGCTACCAAATGGGGTGCAGCAGCTGTTCGATGTTCATTGGTACCATTCAACAGCTAAGACAGGAAAGGTGAAAAACTTCCTAACCCAGATTTCATGGAATAAGCTAAATTAGTAGCATAGAAAGAGCTTTAGATTGACATATGGCTGAGCTACTTGGCTGTATGTCTTTGCAGAAGACAGCCCTTCCAGTAGTACAGCTTCCCTCCCTTAGTCTTGTGTAAAATACATTGGCCTGGGGTTCCAGTGACTGGCATTGAAAGATGTTGCTGCCCATTTCCAGTTGAGCAGCATCTCGGCACAATGTTTGCTGCGGCACTGCCTGGTCCCATGGGCTTTGTGTCCCCAAACATTCCTGTTTTTTCTTCCTTCCCAGGTACCCTGACTCATGGTGTCCCCAAACATTCCTGTTTTTTCTTCCTTCCCAGGTACCCTGACTCATGGTACCGAGATATCACTTCCAACAAGAAGTTCTTTTCCCTCGCAGCCACATATAGGGGCTCCATCGTGGGAATGATAGTGGCAGAGATCAAGAGCAGAACAAAGGTGCATAAAGAGGTATGCTACTAAACTATGCTTCAGTATGAGATAGTCCACCTCTTGCCATGGTTAACTGTGATGGGACCTGTTTGGGGTATTTTCCCCCCTCTCCCTCCATCCAGACACTTATAAGAGTGATCCTGAGTTAATTTAAGAAACCAAGAACGTGCCCGTTTCCAACTAATGGGTGGTGGGATGTATCTGAACACGTGGGCTGCTGAGCAGCCTGGTACTACAAAGTCTCTTCCTGCTGGGGCTAGGCAGCTGTGGCCCGGTGGGAAGCTTGCTGCCTGATGTGCTGTGCGGAGAGATCAGATCATGCAAGCGTAATCCAAAAGTGACTGTGTAGCAGGCCATTTAACTGTTCCCTGGCTGTTTTCAGTGTGCCTGGTCATCGCTGGTGACTGAGGTATGCGCAGCTGTGGGAGAACGAACCTCTTCCTTTCTTACGTAAGGGTTGAACTTCCTTAGCTGTGCTGGGCGAGTCACTCCTCTGATTTCCTGCAGAAACTCCTTCATTTACACGGTCACCGTCTCGAACACAAAGCAGAGGTAACCAATCTGCAGAAAGCTCAGGCCTCAGGGATAACAGAGCTTGGAGGCCAGGAGAGACAACACAGTACAGCAGAGAGGTGAAGAAGAGACGGTCACTGAAGACAGTATGGGAGAAGACCACCGGGTTAGTGTAGGGCAAACAGCATAGGCAAGTGGATTAAAAAAAAGGAGGGGCAATGCAGAGAGTGCATAACTTCTAAAAGGCCATCAGTGTTATGATTAAACAATAATCTTAACATTCGTAGGAACCGAGAGCATTGAGTGGCATGGGTCTCTTCACTCTAGCTATCTGGCTTCTCCTCAGAGCTAGTCCAAGTCAGAAACTGCATCTTCAGCAACTCTAACAAAAGGCTCTTGTTCCAGCCAAGCTGAAAGCCAGGAGCTTATTCAGACACTGCTCCAGGCAGTAGTTCGACTGAGCCCGTAGAACGTGCTCCTTGTCCTCTACAGCAGTACAGAGATCTCCAGCTGACACGAAGCTCAGATGGAGCGTGCAGGCAATAAAGACTGTTGCTAGATTGATCAGCTACACTGATGTGTAACTCCAGAATTGGCACTTTGAATCCTTCCTGGTAAAGAATGCAAATATATTCTGTCCCTAAGCCCACAAGTAATGTATATAGTAAGGAAACATCATGATTTTTGTTCTGCATCTGGGAAGATGATACGAAAGTAGGAATAACCCCTAAGGGAGCACCCTTGGGTTTTTTAACTCCCCACCTCCTTTCCAGAAGCTTCAGCTAAGACTGTTGAGTGAAGAGAAGTTTCCTGCTATAGCCTTGTTTTCAGATGTTCCAGTACGGGATTCTTGCCTTCTCCTGTGCCTCCCCAGGTATCCTACTAAATAACTTGTGATATCTCTACTCAGGATGGAGACATCCTAGCTTCCAATTTTCCTGTGGACACTCAAGTTGCTTACATCCTAAGTCTTGGAGTGGTGAAGGAGTTCAGAAAACATGGAATAGGTAAGATGCTGCTAAGTGACAACTCTGTTGCTGTTGTTTGCCACATGTGGCTAGTGGGCGTGACTGAAGGAGCTGCACCATTTCACCGCAATACCCTTTTGAGACAAGCTTGACGATGATTTGTACCAGCAATTGGGAAGGTGATGCACTCGCATCCCCTTCTTGGTGTTAATGCAAGTGCACTGAGATGTTTTTACTGATGTACGCACAAAACAATGTGCAAATGTTTCCAAAGAGCACGGGGCTTTGTCCGTCTTGTTCCCAGGGGACAGCTGAGCACACCAAAAACTTGCACTCCTGCTGCTGAGACTGACTGAAGCGCTGGGACTTCACCCTGGAGCAGGGTTTGAAGCGATTTTCTTTCATGGGTATCAGAAGCCTGCTCCCTGAGGCAGAAAATATAGCTGCTTTTAACCTTTCAACTTCAACAGATAGAACAAACATTTAGAAAAAGACAAAGGGAACTGGAAAAAGAGTGTAACTTGGACCTGATTAAATCTGTCAAATGCGTGTAAAAGTCAGCTCTGAATGCCTCCTGCAACACGCAGCATTTTTGCAGCCATTTGAAAATCCTGCAGTCAGAAGGGCTTATCTCTGTTTAGAGCAGGATATGTTTTGTCATCAAATAAGTGCACTTCTGGTGCAATTTCAAGCATGATCTATATCTTTGATCTGCAAAAGCAAATAGGCCAGGTTTGGCAGCATGACCCAGTGTTGTACATCCGGAGTCTCTTCAGCGGGTACAGGTATAACTTCTCTTCCTTGAGTCCTCCCTTCTCCCCAGTCATGTTTAAAAGGGTACAAACTGATAGGATACATAAAGAAATGACCAGAAGAGTCCTCAGGGGGAGCACTGTATTTAAAACTTGCATTGAAATGCTACTGCAGATAAATTTTCTCTACAAAGAAGAAAATACTTGCACAGAATCATGTTGAGAGAAGGTGGTAAAGGGGTCTTCTGTTCTGTGAAGTTGTGGCTGTTTTGAGTCCCCTTTCTGTTTCCAAATTCTATTTTTTTCAGCTCCATCTTGCTGGAATTTTCTCCTTTCAGCATCAGTATTTCCTGTATCCATTACATCTAGACAGTATGTTGCCGTGCTCTCTCAAAACCTTTGGACTTGTACCTGTAGCAAAACAACCTAAAGAAGCTGCTGCCTGCTGCTGCTCTTTCTGAGACCTTTCTCTTGAGAGTTTTTCTACTTGGGTTTGAAGCCTAAGTCTTTCATGCAGGAGGATTTTCACCCCAGGCATACTTTTAAGCACCAAAGCTCTGATTTTTCTCTTGCAGACATTAAAAGGCTTTGGTTTCTACTTCTCTGGTATTCTTAAACCAGAGGGCAGCTGGATTTCTGTGAGATAGAAGAGTGGAATATCTCATAACGAAACTAAACTGCTCTCCTGTTGATGTCTCTCAGTGTCTTTTTGTGCTTGGCTGATACAAATTCCTACTAAGTATCAAGTGACCGTGAAGTGGTCTGGGGATTGTGAAACAGCAGCGTAAATCTCATCTGTGTGTTTGTGTTAGCTAAGCTATTTCTGTAGCCTGCTGTTACCACACCTGATGGAAGAAGTTCCCCTGCAGGTTCCGCTGGGTCCTTCATGCTGAGTTGAGGTGGTTTGGATGAACCTCCAGGTCTCGTTTCTTGGGGCTGGAGTATTCTTTGTGCCCTTCTCTGGTTTCTCCTGCTGACTAGTGGCTGCAGAAAATCCAGGTTGAGTGAGACTGTGCCTTGGCTCTCCTCCTAAGAAGGGATCTTAAAATCCTACCTGTTCTTAGATTTTAATTCGAGTTCAGCAGATGCAATGCAATAACCTGCTTGTGAAGTCTTGTTTTGGACTCTCTGCTGTTTTAAATGGCTTTAAAATAAATAAATGTGATGGAACTGATACCACTGACAATGACTCACTGACCTTCCCCAAAGCTGAGAGCTGCTTGGCTGGGGGTGGGCATTACTGGCAGATTCCCACGTCTGGCTCATCTTTGTGGTTACTGAATCAGAAGTTTGTGTCTTTATAAAATCTGTTTTGTGAAGCCATGCTCATAGGTAAGATGAGATTCGTACTAAAACCACGTAGCGTGGTCCTGTTGAATTCATCAAGAGGGTCTGTGAGAACTGGGTGGGATCTGGGGTCTTCAAGCGTGTGCAGCAATCCCTGCTTAGATGCTGGGTGCAGGAGATCTCAGCTGGGACCTATGAACACTTGTGCTGTCCCTGAGAAGGCAGCTGCACTGTGTGATTCTGCTGCTCTTCCCTTCAACAGGTTCGCTCTTGCTTGAAAGTTTAAAAGACCATATATCAACGACTGCCCAAGATCACTGCAAAGCCATCTACCTGCACGTCCTCACCACTAACAATACAGCAATAAACTTCTATGAAAACAGAGACTTTAAACAGCACCACTATCTTCCCTATTATTATTCCATCAGAGGGGTCCTCAAAGATGGCTTTACCTACGTCCTGTACATCAATGGTGGACATCCACCCTGGACAATCTTATATCCTTTACCTTTGGTCTGATTAGCAGTGGAACGCAATAAGCAGACACCACACTATGCATTAGGTTAAAAATGGCAATCTAGCAAAGTGTGACCTGGCTAGGTCTGGGGACTGATGCCTGCTCAGGTGCGAGTTTAATCTGAAGCTGGAAGGAAGGCGATGTTAAAAGGGATTTGACAGCGATCTGCTTGTGCCCAAGCTTCCCTGACTCCTCTGGGAACAGTTTGGGGAGGCAGTGTAGGATGGTACATTGAATTCTAAGTTGGGAGGAGTTTGATGCCAGTGAAAGCAAACGTTAGTGTTAAGCCAGAGTGCTAGGCGTGCTCTGGCTTGTGTGGTGCAGGATTTGTCCAGCAACATGGCAGGGAAGCCCTTGTTCTTGTTTCCTGTGGCCTGGGATCCCCTGTGACTCTGGCCTGGCCTGGATCTCAGCAGGCTGCTCTCAAACTGACTTTGGGAGTTTGTTTCAGGTCATTGGATCACGGAGAAGAAACCTGATCTTTCCCGGGTGTAGCTAGTCAGTCCAAACCTCTCCAGGCAGGTGGTTAGATTGCCGTTCCCACAGGAACTTGCTGTGGAGGGCAAAGGGAACTAGCAGCTGCTTAGAGGAGGTATTCCCCACACAAGTTGGAGCCAGTGTTCCCAAATTGCCGCCTTTTATGGTGCAAAGCAGACCTGCTTTTGAGAGAAAGGAGCAGGCAATTAATACAAGGAGCAGATCTGTCTGTCTAACTGAGCAGAGCAGCTTTCGCTGTGTCATGGGGTCTCTTTAGGGAGTGCTGGTCCACAGAGTATTTTAAGTTATTTCTTAAGTTACAGTGTAAATGTCGCTGTCCTTAACTGATGGCCACTGACTACCTGCAGCACATTGGATCAACGCTAGCCAGCCTGAGCCCGTGTTCAATTCCCCAGAGAATATATCGACAAGCCCAGAGCCTTCTCTGCAGCCTTCTGCCCTGGTCTGGCATTTCTGCCAAGAGCGGCATTGAATATAGCCGGACGATGTGACTGG
>NW_008824900.1:463898-467013 GCF_000699105.1 Pygoscelis adeliae | reverse complement strand
GCAGCTCTGCTGCTGTGCAAGCTGCCGTGTGTCTGGGGCATCGTTGTGCTCCCGTCTCCAGCTGGTGGCCAAGCTCCTATTGGTTTCATTTGAAGGGAATTTGAACTCTCATCTTGTTTACTTGAGCCCGGAGCCTGACAGCAGATTGAACCTGTCCCTGCTGTCTCTCTCCTTTTCCCAGCTCTGTTAGACCCAGAGTGACCGAGTCCTCGCTCTTTCCCCGGCTCAGTGTCCCAGCACAGTAACTGACAGCCCGTTTGCTGCCAGTTGCGTTGCAGGTCTGACAACAAGCTCTTCAGGGCAGTGGCTCCTCAGTACGCTTGAAGAGACCCCGCAACACCTGGTTTCCCTAAGAGAGCTGCCCTCTTTGTCTTTCCATAGGATTGTTTTTCCTTTCATCTCCTGAACCATCCGGCTCTGCACTGATTCCAGTGATGACAGCTCTTGGTCAGTGACCCAGCCCCTGGACGGGACTCCTTGTTCCACAGGTTGACCGAGATTTGGCAGACTTCGCACTTGACAGGCTGCAGCCCTGACTTACCCCCGTGGCCTGGAGCCTGCGAGCGCTGCCTGGGCAGGCCTGGCTGTCGCGCGAGGCATCTGGCTGTGCCGTAGCTGAGGGCCCTTTGCGTCACCAGTCTGTGTGCATGTTGCACTGTCCCCCCCACTTCCCTTGCCTCTGGTTTGCTCCTATTCGTATACGTGATGTAGAGGGGTTCAGTTAATGAGGTTAATGACTCTGCACTGACCGACCATGTAAATGAGCCGTAAGCGCCCTGGCAGGCCACTGCTGGGAGAATATACCGTCGTGCACTTGTTGCCGGGGAAGGGGGAGCTGGGTGAGGGGGAAATGGGGAGCGAGGATCGTGTCTGGGTCCTGCCCAGTCAGCTGCTGCCGCCAGTGCTTCCTGTGGGTAACTTCCAGGGAGGGTAACTGCCTTGCATGAGAAACTACCCAGCCCCACTGGCCCTCTGGAGTGACTTAAAAAGAAGCATTTAATTCAGGATGCATCAAGTAGAAGGCAGGGAATCAAATTGCTATTTCATAGTGAAATATATATTATACTGTATAGATCTTTCTGCCTTTGTCCAAGTTGGAATGTAGCAGGGGAGGGGAGCTGGGGGTGTAGAGCCGCTGCTGCAGCCAGAGCCTTGCAGAGTTCGGTCCAGAGCCCTTCTCCTCCCCTGCGTGCACCCTCCCGTGGCACCAGGGCCGGACTCTTGCAGGATCATTGGGGACGAGCCCTGTACACAGATCACAACAGCTTTTCCTTGCTGACGAAAAGCTCCCCCGGCTGCTCACTGGTGTGCTTCAGGCCATAGTCTGGGCATCGCCACGGGGCCGTGCTGGTGGACAGTCTCCCTGCGGCTGTCCGGGAGACTCCTGGCCCGGCTGCAGGACCCCCGTGGCTGTGCCAGCCTGGGGCTGTGTCTCAGCTCGCCCGCAGTTAGCGTCCAGCCTGCGTGGAGGCCCCAGTGTGCCACAGCCAGGCCAGGCACCTTTCCTGTGCCTCGGAGTGAGGTTGGGCGAGCACTTCGCTTTTAAGGTGGGAGTCGCTGCAGCTCACCCAGCCCAGGCACGTGTCAGAGGTGCAGGTATCCCTGCGCCCTGCTAGGGTCCCGTTGCAAATCACTCTTCCCCTGCTCAGCGCCATGTTCCTCGTTCCCCTCTCATTTTGAAACTGGGACTTGAGCAAAGGTCTAAGCCGCAGCTGGTGCATGGCCTGTATGTGCAGGCAGTGCCAGCTCTGGCAGCGGGTGTGGGCAGGGGGTGGGGGTGAGACACAATACAGGTCAGGCTTAGACTTTTAGAAGAGAAAGGAAGCACGTTAAGATCTTGCAGCCCGGATGACCGTACAAAGAAGTCATTTCCATGTCTAAGCTCCAGAGGTGGGAGTAAATTTATTAATAAAAGGGTGCAGGAGGCGAGCTTGCTGTGCGTGGTACCGTGCTGCTGCCCGAGAAGGGTGGCTGGGACTAGCTCCCCAGGGCTGCCATGGGGCTGGCACTGTGTGCTGCTGCTCGGCTCAGAGGTGGCTCTGGCACAGAAAGCCCCGGTAAGCGCAGCTTCCCCCGTGGCCGTGGCCGGCCCTGCAGCCCGGACTGCAGGAAGCAGTCCTGGATCGGAAGGCTTGATCCAGCCCTGGGGCCGGCACGTACTGTGTTTTGGAGCAGCAGCGGGCTGTTTTGCTGGGAGGTGCTGGTCCCGCTTCCGGGGCTCAAAGCAAGAGGTCTAGCGCAATGACTGACAGAAGGAAGAAAGAAAAAAAAAAAGTGTCTCCATGAGGCCAGTCAAGCGCGGAGCCATTGGAGAACCCGTCCTTGGAGACATTCAAGACCCAAGAAGCCAGGGCTGCCCTCGGAGCTGGCCTGGCTCTGGGGCTGTTGGAGCAGAGCACGCCAGAGGCTCCTTCCAACCCATACACCTCTGGTGCCCCTTCAGTTTAGAAGAGCAAGCGGCACTGTGCAGGCAGCTGGGCTGGCTGCAAAGTTGTGGCCCCTGCCCTGCGTGCAGCAGGCAGGCTAAGGCTCAAGGGACACAGCGTTGGGGCAGGGAGCTGCGGGCTCAGCTGGGGCTGGTGCGCGCAGCTTTGGCCAAGGTGCCTCTCTTGGAGGGGTTTCAGCTGGGCCACGGGGTGAAAGAGGAGCTCTCCCACCCGCGGCACTGAGGCAGCGTGGCGGGTTTGCAGCCCGCTGTCACCGAAGTGCCCCTCTGTGGGACTGCGTGCTCCTGCCCGTGAGTGATGCGGTGGAGCCGTTTGCGGAAGAACGGGGCAGGTCTGTGCAGCCAACGGCTCAGCTGAGCCGCTCGTGGCACCACAGCCTGGGACTGCGGGGGGCCCTGCGCGTCCCTCTCCCGTGCCGTGGAGCCCGCTCCTTTGGACCTGCCTCAGCAGGGTGCTTGGCAGCCTGCAGCCCGGCAAAGCCAGCTCAGTGGGTGCCCTGGCCGTGCTCCCCTGCCTGGCCTTGCCGCCAAGCAGCTGTGCCTGCGGCGCTGCCCGTGGGGAGCAGGTGTTGCCTTGGCTTTGCCGAGGCGCTGGTGGGGAGGCTTTGGCCGTCCCCGTTGTCCCCAGTGCTCCTCCCGCAGCCTGGCCGGCCCCCACTGGCAGGGGAG
>NW_008824900.1:462996-463745 GCF_000699105.1 Pygoscelis adeliae | reverse complement strand
TTCCAGCCTCATCTGCGTTACCACTTCTGGGGGGTTTTTTGGGGTTTGGTTTTTTTCTTAGCCATTTTTTACTTAAACACGTCTATTGGTTTATACAAGTTTCTTCAGCAACTCAGGCCCCTGGTTTTCCTCGGCACTTGCTTTCTCTGGACCAGACTGAATCGCTCTTTCTCTCCCGAATGCCTGGGACTGATGTCCCCCCCACTTTCTATCCTGCCCATTACACAACCCAACTCCACTGCCGCAGCACTTGAACACATCCCGGGGGGAGCTGTGACTGGTCTGTGTGTCCTCCTGCCACCCCATCCTGAGGTGTCAGCCACGGCCCTGCCTCACAGCCCGTTATTTATTGAAGAGCATTGTGCTGCCACCATCAGCCTCTCTCTAAACATCTTCAATTAAACCAGACCTCTTTTCTGAGTCGTTTGTCACTCTGCGCAGGAGCCTGCCTCTGGTCGGCTGCTCGAACACCTTCACCTGACCTTGCGCTCTGCCGCGATGCAGGGCGACCGCAGGCCCTCTTCACCGGGGCTGGGGCCGGCTCCGGCTGGGAGCTGCTGCTGCCCCAGGCCAGGGATCAGCTCCGAGCAGGCAGAGGGGGGGACAGGGCAGGGCCAGAAGCTGGAGCAGGGGGGAGCAGCTCCTCCAGCGCAGAGCCTCCCGTGTTGCAGTGGGGCTGCTGGATGGGTGGAGGATTTTACGAAGGCGCAGTTGAAATGCCCCCCCCCCCAGAGACCGGAGCCTTGCAC
>NW_008824900.1:461851-462541 GCF_000699105.1 Pygoscelis adeliae | reverse complement strand
GCTGGGTCGCCGCAGGCTCTGTGCCGGCAGTCAAGAACAATCCCGACTGCGAAGCGTTCAGCAAAGCCATTTATTCCACTTTCCTGCTCCCACAGATCTCCAGGTAGAAACCCACACGAGCACTCCCCCACGCCCCAGAGGGAATTCACGGCACGCCACCACCTTGCGCCGGCCCCGCGAGCGGGAGCCCGGCCGCACCGACGCCGGCAGAGGGGAGCCCTTCCACCGACGCTGGCAGAGGTGCTTGACCGTCAGCCCCATGCCTCAGCTGTGTCCGCTGCAAACACAGCCGCGTCCGAGTCAACACGGGGCGTTCAAAAAATAAGACATTTTGTTCCTTAAAAATGAAACGGGGACCTGACCGCAGCAGCGCGTCCCTGAAATCAAAGCATAATTCTAAGGCTTCGGCGCCCTCACGTAAGCACGTGAACTCTCTGCAGGGGGCTGTGCAGGTTGATCTGGGAAGCTCGCTAGTTTAATGGCCATAAAAATACATAGCTTTCCCCTGCTTCAGACAAACCCAAACCCTCCCGGCTGGGCAGTGGAATCGCGTGGGCAGCAACTGCAGCCAGCGACGGGTCGGAAAGTTAGAAGAAAGTCTCTAGTCTCACCCACTTTTAATCAAGCGCAAACACGGCGATGTCACTCCATCGGCTCAGCCACCGGCTGCTCCGCCACAGCGTCTGCCCC
>NW_008824900.1:460124-460761 GCF_000699105.1 Pygoscelis adeliae | reverse complement strand
GCAACCCATCACCGCACCGAGGGTCGCGATTCCGGTCCAGGTTACTCAGCCCAGGGCGGGGGGAGATGCCCACCAGATGCGAGACGGACCTCACCCGCATCCCGAGGCTGAGCGGGTAAATGGGGCTCTCCCCTACGCGGGCGGTCGCCAGGAAAGGCCGGAGCTCGAGCTCGCTACGCTCCGGGGCCCGAGACGCAACCCCAGCCAAGAGCCAGACCTCCTAACGCCGGCGCTACGCGGCGGTGCACGGCACTCGCCGACAGCAGCTCTACATGCGGTGCATTCCCCCGCCGGGCTGCGAGAGACGGCAGCCCGGCAGACCTAGGAGGGAAGCTTCGTCTTCCCTGGCTCTAACGCTCAGAGCTCTACAGGCCCCCTCCCTGGATGTCCCACCTCCAGCCCGTGGTCTCGGGAATGCACCGCGCTGATCTCGATGGTATGCAGCTCCTCCAGGGTCAGCTGCCTGGCGTAGAAGTGTGCCACCACGCGATGTGGCCCCTCTGTCAGGTGCGAGCACAGATAGTCAGCTTCCGTCAGGCGCACACAGCCCAAACCCAAGCCCAGCACCCGATTCAGACCGTCCTCCAGGGACCAGTAACGGCGATCCACGAACCCCCCGGGAAAGCCCAGCAGTCCG
>NW_008824900.1:429911-457797 GCF_000699105.1 Pygoscelis adeliae | reverse complement strand
ACCCCCCGCCACCCCCTCCTCCCCAGGACTGACCGCAGGAGACAGGGCTGGAGCCCGCGAGCTCCGTCCCCTCTGCCCCTGCTAAGATGCAGGTTCGGCAAGCGCCGGGAGTGGGACACGGGAGACGAAGGGGACACGCTATCTGCCACCAGCCTGGGAGAAGCCAGCAGACGTTCATGGTGCCCACCAGGCAGCAGAGCCCTCACCCAGGAGCCCAGCAGAAGCTGGTGGGGAGGGCCAGGGTTTCCGCCGCCCTGCCTGGGGTCCTGGCACTCGGGGACAGCAGGGACCCCTGCGGCGTGCAGGGATGCTGGTGCCAGGAATGGGAACGGAGCCAGGACAGAGCCAGCAGTGCAAGGCTGGTTGGTTTGTTGCCCCCTCCTTCCCTACCCCGACGGCCAGGATCAGTCCCATCCCCGCTCTCTCCCGGCTGCCGGCCTTCCCAGGAGAGGTCCTGCTGCCCCACACAACAGCGATGCGTAAGAAGAACGAGAAGACGTACCAGCTTACTCCTCTATACCAATAGAGCAGGAATCGGGACCCAGTGCTGCCCAAGACAGGAGGGAGGAAGGCAGACAGAGAGGGAAGGAGACATTAGAGAGGTACTCAGAACAGACTGCGACTCTACGGAAGAAAACAGGCTGCAACGACAACAGTCGGGGATGAGGAGAGCCGCAGCGTCCCACGGCCGCGCTTGCCAGCAAAGCACAACCCCCCCCCGCCACGACACCGCCCCGCGGCAGAGGGGTGCCCGCTGCCCCCCACACTGGCTCAGTCTCCCAGAAGCCGGCCCAGATGGTTCCCCTCCCTCGGCCGAAAGCAGGAGCGCCGTTTGGGGGCAGGCAGGGGAGGCCACTGTCACGTAAACTGCCACCGAGCGGCCGCAGCCCGGAGAGGAGAAAGGAGGGGAAGGACAGAGACAAAAGGGTGAGGGAGGAGGAGAGAGAAGGGGAGGGCAAGTTACCTCTGTGTTAGCCCCCCTCGCCCACAGCTCGCTCTGCCCACTGGGAGGAAGCGGGAGCCCGTGCTCCGGGCAGGTGCGTTCCTGTCCCGTCCCAAGGCTGCAGCACGCCGCCCCGGGTGGGGAGGCTGCCCGCGGCCAGGCACACAGTCCACAACCCCCCCGGGCCCCGCGGCGCCTCGAACCGGAGCCGCGAGCGCAGCAGGTCGGCACTGTGCCTTCGACCCCAACGGGGCGGCCATTACCTGGCAGATAGACGTCTACCGGAGGGTTGCTCTCCGACTGCGTCAGGCTTCTGTGCTCGCCGCAGCTGCCGTCCTGCAGGACGTCTTCGACGGAGGGCGGGCGGCTACCTAGAACCAGACGAGAGCGCAGCCCCTCAGTCCCCAGCCCAGCCCTGCAGGGGCACGCAGCCAGGAGGATGGGTTGAGATCTTCCACGTGAGGAAGCTCCCCGGGCCCCCCCAGCCCCGCAGAGGTCTCAGGGAAGCCGGTCAGACTGGCCCAGGTCACAGTGCCGAAGGGCCACCTCTTCATATGCAGGCTCATGCCCCAAAACGCACCCAGCACTCCTCTCTCACCCCGTCCTCATGCCCTCTGGATGCTGACTGAGCACCAGAGACCCATCCCAAAGACATGGGGCACATCCTGCGTGCCCAGTACCGTGGCCATGCTCTCACCAGGACCACAGTGGTGCACGCAGCCATCTCCCCCTCAGCCGTGCGAGGAGACAGCCCATGGCACGGAAAGCTCTACTTGTGTAAAGCTTACAGCAAGGAGCGATGCTTGGCAAATAAACCGGGGACATTTGTTGGTTTTGTTCCCCCACTCCCCAGAAGAAACCCTGGCACCTTTCTCTGGTGAAGCACAGCAGCTCAGAGATGGACTTTGGGGGCTGGATGTTTCTGAACTCCTATGTTCATTCCCCAGCTGTCCCCATCCCACCACAGCAGACCTGGACACCAAGACGAGGTCTGGCCGCCCCCCCGGCCGAGTGTACACCTACCCTGCTGCAGGGACGAGGCCTCCTCGATCTCTTCCCCTGCCACGCTCTGTAAGGAGGAACAGCACAGGTTACTTCTGCAGGCTGGAGGCCTTTGCTGAGCTTGTCTCCTGCTCTGGCTTTCTCCAGAGAGCTGCGCTCGGGGCCAGGACTTGCTTCAGAGAGGGAGCAGGGGGCCACCCACCAGCGCTGTGGCACCACGGGCCGGGATGGAGGGGTTTCACAGGCAACGGCAGCGGGTGCTGGCAGCCCAGCAAGGCCCAGCTTCCACCCGTGCCCCAAACACTGCTGGGCTCGCCCAGCAAGCTGGGGGAAGGCCAGCTCTGACATGGCTCCAGCCGAGTGGCTTTCAAACGCCCCAGCTCCCAAAGGGGTGTTAGGGGCACAGGGAGAGGCTACGTCCTTCCCCGTGGAGCCCTACGGGTAAATAAAGGCAGCCGAGACTGTTGGCTCCAGGCTACTCGTGCTAACAAGCTCATCTTTACCCTGTCACTGAGGAAGCGATGGCCCTTCACGAGGCAGCTCCTGTGTCCCAGAAGAAGCCCCCCCAGAAGAGCTCTGGCTCAGAGCAGCTCCCCAGCAGAGCACACTTACTTCTGGAGAGCTGGTCTCTCTCAGGACCAGCTCACCCCCGCTCAGTGCTGGCTGTGAGTCAGAGTCCTCGGAGAGCTTCTCTTCATCCTCCTCATGGATTGGGGACGAGGGAGACCGTAGTGTGCTGCGGCAAGAGAAACTCCATTTGCAAGGAGCTGCAGTGCTGCCAGCACTGCGGGCCCTGGCGGACTTGGCGGCAGCAGCTCAAGTTGTCACCACCCCTGCCCTGTCCCTCCACCAGCAGCATAAGCCAACACGCATGAGCAGGAGCTCAAACTATTGAGCTAAATTCACTAGGGCCCTCCAGTATTGGCCACACGGAGAACAGCAGCAGTTTCTGGGACAGAGCCAAGCGGGGCAGAGCTTCAGCACAGTAACACAACTTGGGCAAATCTGCCTTTGCACGGAAAGCAAGCGGCCCAGATCCCACCCTGCTCCTCACACCTTCAGGGGCTCCCTCCCCAGGGGGAAATTTGGAATGGAGCACAGTGAGGAGTGCCAGGAACAAACCCAGTCCGACCCCATCTGTACGGCCCCGCAAGGGACACGTGAAGGGCACCTGCGGTGGGCTGCCCACTCCACAGCATCCACACCTACATCCTCCGTCACAAGACCACTAGAGGAGGCTTCAGACAGCAACTAAAGGATATCACTCAGCATTTTGTGCTCTGAAATTCAGGTCACTTCTCTCCCCATTCTTTTGCTCCTGGGGAACTCCATGGAAAGCTGAAATCCAACAAGGTTTGGATGTCAAATGCAGATTGAGGAACTAACTGCATTGGAAAGGAGACATTTCCATCCAAAGTTTGGGTAAGATCCCCTTGTTAAAAATCCCCTTTCTTGTGGTGACAAAGCCAGCCCTTAGGAGACATAAGCTGGTCACCTCAGGCTGAACGCAGGGGCGGTGTCTCAGTTCCCTCACTGGCATGAGTACCTGCTGGCCTCCTAAAATTCTGAGTTAGCAGTGCTACGCATGGGACCAGCCAGAGCCCTCTCCTGGCTCCCAGTGCATGTGGCCACAAGCCCTCAGGGCTTGCAAGAGGAGTGGACCCCTCCGTCCTCATGCTGACCTATCTGGAGACTTGCTCCGCTTGCCCTTTTGGTGGCTGCTCTCCACGGCTCTGTCCATCCCAACAAGCGGTCGGCTCGCAGGCGGCATCCCATCCACCACGCCAGAGTAGTTGATTTCGTCATACAGAGGAGCTGACGGGATGGAGGGGGAAACAGAGCGAAGGCCATTCAGCGCTTCCAGCAAGGAAATGGGCTCGTAGCCCGGAGGGATGTTGTCAGAGCTCTGTGGGCAAGAAAGAGAAGGGCATGTTAAGAAAGCCTCAGCAGGCTGGAAGCCCCTCTAGGAAGGGGAGGCCCTGCTGCAACCCAGCCCTGCACCTCCCACACCGCGCTCCCAAGCAGCCCGTCCCCACAGCCACCTCTCCAGAGAGCCTCAGCCTCCTTCCCCTGCAACAGCCACACGCTCCCCCTTGGGTTGTAACCCTGATGGTCCAGGCAAGTTTCCAGAGCAATGCTTGAGAGACTGGGCATCTCAGCAAGCTGGAACATGGCTCGGCACCCCCCCGCCATACTAGGGAGCTCTTTGAAGAGCCAGACAGGAGGGTGAGAAAGCAGGTTCCTAACAAAGCTGCTATAAAACATGGGGTTTTTTTTCTCCTAGAAGTTGCTCTGATGGTTCAGAGACCTCTCCAGCTCGATAAGCACCGCACTTGTGCTTCCAGCCCTGGTACACGCAGCTGTTTCACGGCACCACCAGTGTCGCTAAGAGAGAGTCGAAGGAGGGGAGTACGTGTGCACCAGCTGAGAGCTGGTCCTCAGAGCCTACACCACTTCCACTTCTCCCATGGTCTCGGTCCTCTCAGCTGCTAACGCTGGCTCTCTGCATACTCGCCTCTGCTAAAAGGTAGGAAAGGGATCACAGAACCACTGACCCTGTAAGGTAGGAGGGCAAAACTGCACCACTTCCCATTCCCTCTGTAACTCACTAAGCTGCCAGTCAAAGGGACCCTTGCAAAGCCATTAAGCCAACACTGGTTTAACTCCAAAAATCCTCCTGATCCTAAAGGTCCTGTGGACTCGGCGACAAATACGGTTTATGCTGCAACCCAGTAGGCCACAGGCAGTTCAGCCCAGCCCGCTGCAAACAAAAGAGGCAAGACTGCAGCAGTCCAGGCTTACATTAAATTGAGCTGTTTCAGCCCTGTATCCTCAGGGAAGTGGTTCTGTGTTGTACCTAAGATGGTGTGTTGCTGCTAAGCCTGGCCATGAACTCCCATAGCTTCTCTGTGCCTGATCTCCCACTCACACAGCTGCAGACGAGCCTGCCCAGCAACCTGTTGCAACACAGTCATTAATTTGGTGTGAGTTGATGGCTGAACTGCCTCACTTGTGGTCACAGAAGGAGCTAGATCTGACGGGGAAGAAAGAATGAGTGGCACCTGGGGTCAAGCATCAACCCACATCCCCTAAGTATCCGTCTTGTGATGGTTATGAGCTTGCGATGAAGACCACAGCTGGTGATTGCAAGATAATCAAGTCAGCTGAATGGAATCGGTTCACAGTTGCTGCCAGCACTGCCCCAAGCAGTGGGGCCAAATGCCATGTCCAAGAAAACATTTCATTTCCAGACAGCAGCTCAGAGGTGCTGTTTTGTGGACAGAAAAATCAGGGAGACGAAACCCCCTGGCTCATGTTTGGGACATTTTCTCCTGGATGTGTAGACCAAGGCCTGAGGGTTCAGAGGCTGTTCATTTTGGTTCGCTGCGGTGAAAGCTCAGGTACTGCGGCACAGCTCAGAGGCTGGAGGAGGATTTCTCAGCCAGTGGCTACAACACCCTCACTGCAAGCTACTGAGCTTTCAAACAACCCTAAGAGACACCGCTCTCTCCTGGGACACTTACCACTACACCACCCACAGAGCCCACTGCTCCAGCAGGAGCACTGCTAGTCACTGTAAGAGGCTTGCAGAGAGCCAGGGTCATGCCAAGCTTGCAATAGCCTCATTACCTGAACCCAGCCTCAGGTTTTCTCCAGACCTGGCGAGCACGGCAAGCCGCATTCCTCATAAGGCCGAGCATCTAGGCCGGCCTGAGCAAAAGAAAACTGCAGCCTCCTTGATACCAATGACAGCTGTAGCTGCATTTGATGAGAGTACGCAAAGGCGGCACAAACAGACTCTTCCTGGCCTGGGGGCCTCCCTCACCTTTCCCCTTCCTGGCTCCTGGTCCCCCACAATTGCCATTCATGCTGCCCCCAGCACGGCGTTCCAGTTACACACTCTCACACCAACTTGGAGAGGCCCCAACAAAACAAGCTCCATCCTTCCTGTTTCTTTAAAAGCAAAAGAGCCCATTGCAGCCAGTGTTCCTGAATGCAAGACCTGGTCCAACTGTGCCTAGCGGTCTACCTCTACATCCCAGCACCGGGGTGGAAACCACAAGAAGATGTGCCCACGTCAAACTGCCAAGGGGATGAGACAAGTGCAAGGAAGCTTTTGGGTGAGCCAAGGGGACAGCAGCTTGCCCACAGTCCTACAAAGCTATGAAAACGTCTTGGCCGGGAACTATAAAGCAGCCAGGCTCAGGACCTGGGGACAGTCCCTGAGTCAGCATCAGATCCCTGTGGCAAGCTGCTTCCATCTTGCTTATTCCTCCGCACGCAAACCGGGGAGGTTAGTGATCGTCCGTGCAGGGTGTGAGCATCTCACCGTTAACATGGAGGCAGTACGTGGAGCGTCGCAGCCTGTGCAGGGGCACAAGTCAAACCCAGCGTGTTAGCAAGCCCTCGCATGTGTGACACTTCCACGTGCTAGTGACACTGCTGGCAAAGAATTGCCGTAGGAGCCAAATACAACCAAGTCCACTTACTGTTTCCCTTCTAGGTTTCCTGCTGGGCAGGGAGACAGTGCTCACTTTAAGAGGTTTAAAAGGACACTGTCAAGAGAAAACCATGTTTTAAAGAAGTTGTTTCTTGAGGTTAGTGACACGAAGAGACACGCAGCATCTCCTCACCTCGCTCCAGGTGACAGCACCTGCTTCCTCTACACACCACGCTCTGCTTCACAACAACCCTTGGGGTTTCTCCCCTGCCCTATTTCTTAGCCCCAGTTGAAGGCAGCAGGGCTACAATGCTGCAGAGGACAGATGGATAAAACCAGGCTTTTTCTGTGACAATATCTTTCTGTTCCCACGAAAGTCTGTAAGAAGATCTAGATGCAGATCTCCCTTCTCCTCACTCTTCTCTCGTGTCTCGCCGGAGCCAGCTGTGCAACAGCACTGCTCAATGAGCTGCTGCCCTCACCACACCGGGGATGTGCAACCAGGCCCCAAGGCCACCAGCACCACACTTTCCATCCCACGCTCCTTCAGCTGCCCTGCCGAGACCCCGATCACTCAGGGAGGCTGGCACAAAGAGGCCTTTCTGGTACCATGCTAGGAACCCCGATGCCGAGGGCATTTCATCAGAGCGTGGTGCCACACAGAGGTGCGTGCAAGTCAAACTGTAAACCCCCCCCATTTTCCCAGCTCCCATACTGTCATGCCCAGAGTCTGCCACTTTTCTGCTGGGACAGACCCCAAGAAACCTCCTCAGACTGAGGTTTCTGTGGATTTGTTTCCTCCAAAAGACAGGAGGGCACTTGTCTAAAACCAGTCGTGTTACTAATCCACGAGAGGAGAGATCCTGGCTGTCTAGCAGGGTTGACAAGGGAGGCTGCACTGCTCACGAAGACCTCGCTCCAAGGCCTGAGTGCACCTCCTGAGGTCCCAGGGACGCCAGCCATCAGGCTGAGCAACTCATGCATGCACAAGCTGCCCACTCAGGCTGAGACCAGCGCCCAGGCTTTGTACATGGGGTTGCGAGGTACTTACAGAGTGCTCATCATGGTCAACACTCTGTGCCAAGACAGGGCTGAATGACACTGGCGACAGAGCCCCCGGCTTCTTCCTCACAGCCCGGATCTGCAGCAGGGCACGGAAGGCTAGGAGAGAACAGCAGGCAGGTGACCGCACGGCCAAACAGGACCAGGCCATGCCAGACATGTGCCGGAGCAACTCAGCTTGCCACAGACATGCCGTCGGCACGGGGGAACTCCCCATGTGCATGGGGAGCAGGACCATAGAGCACAACAAAGCCAAGCGCTATGGTCTGGCTTCTAGCTGATCGGTCTATACTGGGGAGAGATCTGCTGGCCAAAAAAGTCTGGGTACACGTAGGCCTTGCAGAGAACAGGCGTTGCCTGTGCCGGTACAGTCATGTACAGAGGTGCTTCAGGCCTGATACTGTACAACACAGTAAGAAAAACATGAGCTCGGCCTTGGGCAGCACACTGCAAGCTACAGAATGGTGGGGGACCTCATTCAAAACCACTCTGGGTTAATTCAGACCCCACAAGTCTCAGCCCCGGGGACCAGCTGGTGCTGGAAGCATCGCTCCTGCCATCAGCTGCTCACTCACTGGCCAGCACTATGGTGGGGAGAGGCTCTGTAACAGCTGCAAACCCAGCCAGAGGGTTAGTGCTGAACTCCTGTCTCCAGCACAGCGATCCCTTGGTCCTCCCACCACAACAGCTTTGATCTCCACTCCCTGCCCACAGTCCCATTTTCTATCTGCAGATCTTTAATATTGTTAGTTCCTCTGTGCCAAGGGCGCGTATGAATGAGCCAGACATCTGTTCTGATGCAGCTGTAAGAACTTGCTCATACATAAGGAAAAGCCCAGGCATTTCTAGTTGCACCCAGCTGCTTGCAAGATCAGCCTAGAGCCAGAAGACAGAGGTGCAAATCTATCCTCACTGCCTCTGCACTCCCCAGAAGCAGATTCCCAGGAAGTCTGACATGGGGGCACTTTCCAAACAAATACAGCCTACTCCGCTGCTGCATGCAGATGAGATAATGCTGTTCCTGTGTTTTAAGTTGTGCTACTTATAGTCAAAGTCGTCAGGCACTTCCTCTGATAAGATCTTGCTTTTGGTTACTGCATCTTTGCCAAGTTTGATCTGTTTAGACTTAATTTCTCAGGCCAAACATCTGTTTTAGGCTCTTTTTTCTTTTCCTGAGAAGTATCAATTAGAAACAATCAAATAACCTCATAGACCAAGCACAGGGTAAAACACATGATCTGCCTATTCCAGCAAAAACACAGGCATTTTCTCAAGAGACTCCTATGCCTCTGTGCTTTTGAGAAAAGACATGGAATTCAGCAAGTGCTGCCTGATTGTCAGAACGGGTATTTCATTTTTTCCATCTTTTGGGAGCTGAGCAATGCAGGGGTTAAGCAGACCCTCCTAACTGTCCTGGCACAACGAAGGACTCCAAATTGACTGTTATCTCATCTCTGCCTCCCTGGTGAAGTCAAAGTAAGGTTGTCAGAGGGAAATAAAATCATGCAAAGTACTTGGGCAGCCCTCCGGTGGGGCTGGCTGCTGTCTCAGTCAGATACTCTCAAGATAAAGCTTCTACGTCCCCTCCTTTGGGGGATTTTCCATCTTCTTCACCAAAACACGACGACTGCCTACATGGCACAGCTCAGAGCACCTGCACCTTCAGATCCATCCCTGAGAGAGGGCCAGTGGTCAGGGAGGCACTGGACAAAGGGCCGTTCTCCCATGTGCTCTCCTCCTTCCCTGTCCGAGGACAGTTATTTTAGGTGCCAGGAATCTCCAGGGGCCAGTTTGATGCTGAGCCTTGGGGTGGGGTACATGCTCCGTCTCACAGCCTGTACTGACTTAACAGGAGCCCAGGAGGAAGAAGGATGCCCCTGTTTCCTGGGCACATACTCACGCAGCCTGCAGATGGGGCAGTTGTTGGCCTGGTAGCGCAGGGTATCAGCGCAGGAATTGCACAGACAGAGGTGTCTGCAGGGCAGAATGAGGGTGTCGCGGAGGTCCGACAGGCAAACTACACACTCGTTGCTGTTGTCGCTGTTCTCGTCATCTGAAGGCTGCAATGAGAGGCAAGACGTTGGCATGCGAATGGATAGGACCACGTCAAACTGCCAAGGGACTCTGAAGCCTGGGGAAATTTCTCACCCAAAAGTCTGTGAGAGAGCTGGCTTCCCCTTTCCGCAGCTCTCAGCGGGGGTTTCTCAAGGAGAGCAAGCTCCAGCCCACACAGCCCTGCTACATACACTCCTTCCTCTCGGGGCTCTGCTCTGAGCTCACTAAAAGCCAGAGACCAGGGCACTGTCCTGTGAATTCACGGCATAGCTGTCCCTCCCCAGAGCTAGGCTGTGTGCAGAGGGGAGCCCCTTTGGGGTAGGAATCCCCTCAGCTGAGGGGGACCAAGAACAAGCTCCTGCCTGCCAGCCTGGTGGCTCCCAGGGTCAGCAGGGAAGCGGGCTCTCTGGCAGTCCAGCCTTTCTGCCCCATGTCCACAGAGAGAGAGCAGCCCCAGAAGGAGCTGCTTGCTGACTGTGGCAGGCAGCAGGTCAGGCTGGCCTCGGGCTGGACACAAGGAGGCACTCCAGCCATCTCTAGCTCAGTTTCCACAGGTCCTCTGAACAAGTGATGGAATGAGTGGTTCTCCTGCCACAACACCTTCACCAGTCTCCTGTGCTGGCACAAGCTTTGATGCAGCTGAAGGAGAACCAGCCTGAGATGCTCACCTCTACACCTGGATGCTCACAGCTACCCCGGTAAAAAGGTCAGTGTGAACCCATTCAACGTGAACATGCATCACACTAGTCTTTTTGTCACTCAGAGCCCCACAAATTGGATTAGAGCCACCAAGCAAGCTGTTGCTGGGAGGAGAAACCCACTCTCCAACCATAAGAGCTCTCTTCACTGATACCCAAGAACCCCACAGTCTCCCCACCGATGCCACAGAAGTTATGCCAGAGCCCACCAAACTGATGACCCAGCATGGGCCGCCCTCCACCTTCGCCTGTTCCCACTTCTCGAGGCCCCTTTGGTCACCGGGGCTAACACATACCAGACCATGGGCAACCTTGGTGTAAACTGCAATACACAGCATCTGCTGCTGCCACAGCCACACCCAGCTTCCTGACCATGCCAGCAAAAGGCTGCAAGCCTGCCTGCCCCATCACATGCACTCCTCATCTATTTTGGGAGGTAGGGAGGGCAGGCTTTTTGCTTTCCCATTCATATGATTTGCTAAGTATAGTAGGAAGAACAAAAATGGCCCCAGGCCACTTGTCTGATGGGCCACAAATGTGTGATTGCTGGATCAAAAGAATCATCACAAGACCCAGGAGGACACAAACAGAAGCCTTCAATCCCCTTAAAGAGATCCTGTGCAAGAAAAATCTTTGAAAAGACTTCTCCCTCCTGCCTCTTCAGGTGTAACCTGTTGGCACAGGCAGTCAGAGATCACAGGATGCTTTGGGCAGGACACTGCATTGCTTGGAGAGGAAATCCTGCTTGTCTTGCTCTTTGGCTACTCCTCTGTTTGCAAACCATGCACTACACACACCAGAGCGGTCTGATCCTGAGGCCAGCACTTGGTACACTCTGCAGCCCAGGTGGCAGCAAAGGGCTAAAGCAAGCATAAAGCAGTCACATAATCTGCATGGAGCTGTGCAGCAAGCCGGGATTCAGCAGAAGCTCCTGCCTAAAGGTGGGCAATGTTTCTGGTTGATGCATTTGCATATACATCCCTTAGTGATGCTGTGCTCCCTCTTGCTGGGGAATGCAGGCTGCTCTCTGGACACTGGCTAGCCCTAGAGAACTCAGTTCCCTGCAATGTTATGGGAACACGCAGTCCCCCCATTAAAAAAAAAGAACAACACATCACCCACCCCCCAACAAACAGGAGACAATGAAGGAGCCACAGGAGCAAAGCACAGACACAACAGGCACAAGTGCATTGACTGCAGAGAGGCAGTGAGATGGCGTGGGCACCAGAGGGAAGATTTCAGGGGAGCCTGGGAGGCAATGCTCATTTACATTCAATGAGGAAAAAAAGATACTCTTGGTTGTGCAAACTGGGAAACACCTAGACTGGCCAGCAGCCTCAGGGCACCGAGAGCAGCAGCTAACACTGGCCCACTGTCTCTACAAGCCCTAAAGATCAGTGCTCTGCCCCATGGGGCACTGATATCCTTCTCTCCCAGCAATTCCAGCCCCAGGGAATACCCTCAAGAGCCTCATGCTACCTAAAATTATCTCAGCACAACTCCACTGATTGTTTGGGCCTTACAACGAGAACCTGCCATCCCTGGGCTTCTTCAGTGCCTGCACACAGACTTGACAGTCATTCTGGGAAGCATCTCCACATTGCCCTGCCAAGCCCCATAGTTAAGCTCAAAAGCAGAAGGTGCAGGCTGGAAACCCACAGCTCAGGGAGCAGGAGCCTCCTGAGAACCTTTACCTTGGTCTCCTGGTTGTTTTTGTTCTCGATGCCATAGATCTCCTGAAGCAGATAGCTCACCCGGTCAACCTAGGGAAGAAGACAACAGTTGGAGTGCCAGCTGCTCTGTCATTGCTGCTTCGCGATCACCTCCCTGTCTCAAAATGTCCATGGCAGCCGGCTCCCCTAGAGCCACACAAAAAAATTAACAGAAGCAAATATTGCAAAGGATAGCTGGGAGAAGGAGTCTCTCCTTGCTCAAAAAGTGGTGCCCGTCCTGTCTGGTCTAAGCAGGGAGCCCATCTGATCACTGTTGTCACTATCAAAATCATCTAAAAACTCTGCTTGTCTCAGAGATCAAGAGGGAACAGGCACCCATAGCTCAAATAAGCCAGAGGCAATCAGCCTTCAACAGGCCTTTCCTTCTGTGAAGTACTGCTTAACTTTATCCAAGATGAACTTCCACCCATCTTTGTAACCTCAGCAGAGGTGCTGTGCCAACAGCTCGTTACTGGCACATCAATGGCTGCACATCACTTCCCTGTTCATCACCTAGGAGCATAAGGTCAAGCTACTGAAGAGAGACAAACCATCTCCCTTAGCATGAGAAGCACTCAAGGGACAACATTAGCGCAGTGTCATTTATTACCACCTCCAGGCCCTTGGTGGCATCTCTAAATTGGGGTGTGTGGTGGCAGAAAGTGCTCCAGGCACAGTGGAAGTTGCTCACAGCCCCAAACCTGGGATGTACTCCTCAGAGCGATACCTTTATGCAAACACTGGCAGCTGCCTGCAAACTCCCCCGAGCAACTGAATTAAAGCACTCAGGCAAGAAAGGCTGATGGTTCAAGTCCCAGCAAGGCAAGCCCCTTCTGCACTGTGGGGTGTTCTCCCTCGTTCCCTAGCTCACCCAGCAAGTACAGCACGAGACTCTTACAGCCGTGAGGAGCAGCCTCTACAAGGATGCACAAAGATACTGGTCCCTCAAGATATGGTGCTACACAACAGCCTCCCCAGAGCAGGGCGTGTTCCTCCGCACAAAACCCCGCAACAGGTCGAATGGTGAAGGGGTTGCAAGGTATCAAACTGACACATCTCGCAAATAGGGGAAGGAAACGCTTTCTTGCCATCTTCAGTAACCGTCCAGTTGACACCATGCAGTGAAGCCAAGCCACCAGGAGCCCAGTGCTTCAACAGCTCCTCAGTCCCACGGCTTTTGGCATTTCCATGTGTAATCGGCCTCTCTCCTCTCCTTTTGTCCAGCCAGGTGCTCAGAAGAGCACTGGCTTTGCCATGGGATTTCAGTGCTGCAGAAGATGTCACATGCCAAGATGGAGGCAGGAGCTAGTTATATCCACTGTTCGCCAGTGTAGAAATGCACTGAGCTGGGATGCAGCAGCTTTAACAAACTAATTCCAGAGTCTACCCGTTTAACTCAGCGTGCAGCTTACAATCTGTTCTAGGCCTGCATTTCACAGCAATGAGGTCAGCTGTTGGACTGCTGAGCAAAATCCTCTGCAGCGGCTCACAACTCACCCAGGAAGTTTGGGAACAATTACATGGGAGATGTCCTTTTGTAACTTGACATTTCAAAGAGAGCCTTGTTACAGCATCCTGACTCCTCGGAGGATCATGATGAGTGACAGCGAGTGCAGAAGTGGACAGCTCAAAGCAAAGAAGAGGTCAGGAAGGAAGAGACCAAAGCCTCTGCAGGAGCCTGCATTCATTTTAACTGCTTGCCTCTAAAAATCCCGAGAAGCTCATGTCCCAATAGAAAAAGGGTGAGCAGTGCAACGTGGCTCTTACTAGAAAGATCTCTAGGTTTTAAAAGAGGAGGAGTAAATAAGAAGGAGTAGGTGATTGTACACAATGCAGTCCTTCACCTTCATCACGCTTCTCCGACCCATCCCGCACCACATCATCCTTCCAAAGGCTTCTGTTGCTATATACAGCCTCAGCTGATGCACACAGGAGCCACCAGCCAAGTCCAGGTCATGTTTTTCTGCTGATCCATCTGTTTGCATTCATCCATCTTGAATTTCTTTAAACATGTTGGTACATATACTATAACTGATCTCAGCTGAGAGAACAAAGCAGTTCAGCTCATTAGCTGCTGCTTCCTGCTCCCAAAAAGCTTTAGAGATCGATGCACACAAAAGGTACCTGGGAATCCTGGCAATGGCAAGGAGGGGAGGGCAAAAGAAAAGCAGTGATGGGGAAGAATGTTCAATGTCATACTGCAGACATATACTCTATACCTCTGCTCTATGCTCTTATGGGTGCGGATGCTATCTCAGTTTCAGTGGCACATGTGTTCTTCTAGAAAGAGCTTTCTTCTATTTTAAAAGCCATGAGAGAGAGAACACATAAGCATTACATTTTACAAACTGCCAATAAAAAAAATACCCACAACCAAACACTGAGTGGGAAGGTTACATGCTCTGCCAGTAAAGACAGACAAGCACACACTGTTTCACTGCAGGAGTCAGCTAACCATACTGTGGTAGGGTGGGAACTTCCCTAGAGAGCACTTCCAGCAAGACAGCCCTCCATTTGGGGAGTCTGGAGTGCTGAATGGAGAATGGTACCCACTGCACTAGCGTGCGCAGTAACCCAATACCGACTCAGAGAGCTCACAGCCATGTAAGCACCGTTTTTAAACAAACAAACAAACAAATTTTTAAAAATCCCCCCGAAAACTCACAAGCAAGATAAATGAGCGGCTTCTCCTCAGCTCATGAATGCTCTTCTCCGATCAGAAGAATATGTGAGAAAGAGGCACCGATGGCATCGCACTGCTCTGCTCCCACAGCGCTCAGGCAGCCTCTTCCAGCACAGCGCACGAGCTCTCCCTTCACAGGCATGGCTCTTCTGGATGTTCCCACTACAAACCTGCCTTCGCACACTCTATGGACTCCTTTCCGGAACAGTCTCTGGCTGTCTCTGTTAAAAATACTTGTGGGACCCAGACTGATCAACTAGCCAGGAGGTCATGCTGCAACACAGCCAAGTTAAGCACCAAGGAAGGGAGGGGAACGCAGGTCAGTCTGGGACACACAGGGCTCAGAACGGACGTCAGGCTGGAGCGGCAAGTAACTCACCGCTAGCACCGGGATATAGCTCTGGCAGCGAGGGCTAATATTGCTGCCACTGGGCATGAGCAAGTCTGAAGGACAGGCCGTGAGTCTCTGCACAGCACTGGTGAGGCAGATAGTGAATTACTGAACGCAATTTTGATATGTGACTAACTGGTACTGTTTAGTGGCTCTTTTCTGACTTGGGGACTGGAAGGAACATCCTAGAGCAAAAAGTGTCTAATCAAGGCACTTAATGACCTTCTTGGTAGTGGAAGGCTTTTTAATTCAGATCAGAAAACCCTAGCCATCAATCACAAGCAGCTGAAGTCAAACACGTTTAAAGCAGAAAACACAGCACACATCTAAAGGTGAAGGGATCGACCACCAAGGTCTCATCTGTTTCTCCAAGACATTTCAAGCTGATCCTTGCAGCAGGATTACTACCAGATTTCCTTTCAGAAGCTGAAGTTCTTGGCAATCTTAGCAGTTTGCAGTTGCTTATGTATTTCTCTCTATGCAAGACCGGATGGAATTTCAATCCTGATAAGGCAGTGCACAGCTTCTGTGCATCACACCACACTGGGATGGGCTAAAAAAGGGCTACAGATCCCTAATGTTTCCCTGTTTGCCAGTCTCCCTTCTTCCCTTCCCCTCATAATGCGTGCAGTCTGGTACATAAACAACAGCTTCAAAGCAAGACCGTTTCTGTGACTGCTCAAGTCCCAGGATACTTGTAGAAGACAGGAAAGATGAGCCAAAAGGTCTCAGTCCCTGAGGCTGCTCCAAAGATACCATGGGCACAACAAGGAAGCTTGTGCAGGGAGAAGACCCTAATATCTTAACACACACGCATGTGGAAAGCTAACAGTTTTCAGCCTCCAGGTAGGACACGGGGAGCCTGCAAAGATATCCTTCCACACCACAAAACACAGAACCTCAGGAGATCAGGCAGTGTTGATGAACAGATGTGCTTCACGCTACTTAACGCACACAGCACCTAAGCTCACTTACGCAAACCTAATTTACTTGCACCTCTGCAGACATGGAAGCATCAGTACTGTGGGTTGTCTAGGGGCTCTGCCAGTTTTGTATTCAAGCGCCAAATGCCAGCAAGGCAGGAACGCATAGGGAAGACTGGATCTATACATAGTGCCTGCCTCCCAGAGAAGCACAAAAGACCTGCACCATTGTTCTGCCAGTCCCATGCTGCCATATTTGGTCCCCCAACACACATCTGGCTGTGCAACAACCCACCCGACATTAAGGGTTGCCAGCAGCTCACTGCCTTTGCTTGTGATATCTGAGCTAACAAGGTGAGATCTCAGGCTCTCGGTGAACTAACACTGAAGCTTCCCACTGGGTACAGTCGGGCACCTGCAGGACACCAGCAAATGTCTTTAATCAAGCAGTAGACAGGAAACAGGTACTTACAATCTGCTTCTGTTTTAACGGCTTCACGGAAAAACTGCCATCAACGTGCTAGCAGGAAAAAAGGAAATATATTAAACAGCTGAAGTGCACAAATTAAGAGTAAAACAGACTTTTTAAAACAGACTCAAGCCACTTTCCAATCTCACGAGACAGAAATTTCCAAAGCTTCACTTCTGCCCTCATGCTAATACATTCCCAATACGTGTGCATCTTCCTGCTTTCCATAAGGTGCTATTATCAAGTGCTGGCCACAGGATGCTAGAACGGGAAGCTGGGACAAATCCAGGTCCAAGCGAGAGCTCTACTCCCTGACCACTGAGGCTGGGCTTACTGCAACAGCGCTATGTTTGGATACTTGGAAAACAGCAACTAGACACACTCCTTTGTAAGTAAAAATCATACTCGCATCATCAGATCCAAAGCCTAACCTGAACCTAGCTACAACCAAAAAGCTATGAAGGCAATCGCCAGTGGAGCACAGGTGAGTCTCACAGATGAGGAAGGCAAACGTGTGAAATATTTCAAAATCAGGCTGTAACACTCAGGAAGCTGGTGGTCTCATCTATTTTTCTCTCCTCAGAAATGGTTGATCATTCATTTTGCAAGGCTAGGGGGTCTCCATCTACAGCACAACTCAAACACTACAGCGTTCCCCAAGGACCCACGGCCCACGCTGTCCTCTCCCAGGTGCTGCTGAACAATGACTGAGGGATACAACTGTGTTTTGTTTTTCCAGACCAGCTGGAGGAGGAAACTGGAAGAATAACATCCCTGCCCTAGTCCCAGGGGTGCTGCAGCTGCCCATCTCATTTCTGACAGATCTCTAATTGCCAGGAATAGAACTACCTACCGAGCCAGTGCTCAGAGAAGCCTTTCTAACACAGGAAAACTCATTTTCTTCACATACTAAGCCCATCAAAAAAGCAACCTAGAACACTTAGAGCATCTTCCAGCCACAGGGCTTCCTTAGGACTGACTGTGCTTCCCATGCCCTCTGACTCAGCTTGTCACCATCCACATTATCCACCTAGGAGGAACAGAGTAAGACCTGTCAACTTGCTCAAGGATACGGCAGGAACCAAGCAGATTGAGAAGTCAGTCCACGTGCCAGCCTGGAAGCGGGGAATTTCTAACAGCACAGCGTTGATGCTGCTCCCCTCTACGTGCCCAGTTCTGCTCCAGCATCTCTTGCCTCACCTTAGCATGTCACTACAAGTATCACTTGTCCAGGATATGTGTCTGCAGTATTACCACAACCAGACACAACATGGTGCGGTTATGGATCTTGCAACTGTTTTCAAGGCCCAGTTATCATGGGAAGAGAGCCTGTTATCAAGGCTTGTGCATACAGCTTGGCTTAGCCTTACTATGTAGGCAGCGGTCAGCTACCTCAAACATGCCACCTAAAAGTAGCGGAGCTCAAAGTCTTTATGCAAGATGTATCCTAATTCTTTAAAAGGGCTTGGTGCTACATGTAAACTAAGGCCAAACAATGGTGCAACAGGGTCTGGACACAGCAGATCCAGTTCTGCAAAGAGAGCACGGGGCCCTGGAAAACTGCACGGTAGCAGCCACGGTCGACACCTTCCACCTTCAAACACGACAGCCACTGAGGCACACCCTCTCCCCACCCACAGGAAACACCAGCTACAATTAGCTGAGTGACCAGTTCTGGTGCAAATGATAATTACAGGCTGCAAGCAAATTATTTGTACTACAATAGCACTCGGGAACTCCAGTCATGGGCCAGGACTCCACTGTGATAAGTGTTACATAAATACAAACTAATGACCCATGGAAATGTTTACATATACAAGGACAGGGACAGAGAGGAAAAAATAACCCATTTACCTTTTCAAATGCAGCCAGAAGAACATGGGCATGACCCGTCACCTCAACCACCACTGCAAAAAGAGGAAGAGCAGTCCTGGTTAAACCTTGAAAACAGCACAAGCATAAAACTACCATAAGCTGAATTTTAGTCCGTTTATAATTTCTAAACCACCACCTGTTCTATTTTCATCTCCTCTTGCAATTTAAAACTTTTCTTATCTTGTCATTAGGTTGGTTCATCTCACGTTCCTGCGGAGCAAGAACAAAACCCTGCTGGGCTCTGTGGTGGGCCATACACAGGCATGCCTTCACTATCTTGGGTGCTCTGAACTATCCCACTTTGTTTTCAGAGGTTGGAAAGGGAAAGTAAAACAAAGAGCTCAGTAGGATTCTGCTCTCCCCTCAAATTCCTGTTCTTAATTAGCCGAATTTATCACAGAGATTAATAAATCCATCTGGTTTAACAGCAGTTGTCAGTAATTCCAGCCCTGGTACTTATCACTATTTCACTCTAATCCGACATGCTTATAAAACATTTATTTCTCACACCAATTTTGGACACTGAAACATCTCTGTGCAGTTCTCTGATTTTTTTTCCCCAAAGACAAACATCACGCCTTCCCTCTTCCAAACTCAGGGATTCCTCTTAATCCAATAGCATTGAGAAGGGGCTGTCAGAAGTTTCTGTACTGCATTTGTGGCTCCCTCAGCAAATACAGAATAGAGGAAGCCGAGGTACAACCCCAGTCTCTCTGGCTCAAGACTCTAAGGTTCTGTTCAGCTCCAACTGGTTGGACCCTTTTACTTAATCACGTTCAGACTCATCATATGGAAATGGGAGACAGAGATCATGGGGGAGTCGCCGAGGGAAGGGAAGGCACGGAACCACCTTGCCCTGCCTGGACCGACGAGTACCCGGGCTGTGCTCAGCACATGCAGAAGAGCTGGCAGACACTACTATCAGCTCTGTGCCAGAAAGTTAACAGCTGAAGGAAGCAAATCCTGTGTTGTCTAAAAGGCAGAGGAGCTCAAGAGCTTCTTTTGGGCCCCCTCAACACAGAGACAACAAGAGGAACCATTCACTGGACTACAGCACAGCGACCACGTTTGGAAACAGCAATATGTGGGAGAAGAGAGTCCGTGCCTGCAGATTTGCTGGGTAACGGAGATTGGTCATGGCAATTTGGGTGCAATCAGGAACGTAATGGCATGCAGAAAAGAGGGCTAAAACTGGGAATTCATCTGCTTGCTCCAGCCACTGCCAGCCAAGAGCAAGGCTGTTCTACCTCACTCTGTAAATGAAACTCAGGTCCCTCCCTGCAGTTTGAATAGCCAAGTAGGAGATAACAGGTATCGCTTCCCTTCATATCCTCCGTGGCATTCAAGCAGCGTGAGCGGCTGGAGCTGTGCGACCCGTTCTGTGCGGCACCTTCCCTCCCCTAAGGGTCTCTGTACGTTTCCCTGAGAGCATTCCCGCTGGCAGGAATGGAGGAGGGCTAACACTGCAAGCTCACATTCTTCAAGGCACGCAAACATCTCCTGGCAGAATTCCGTCCAAACCAACATCTTGCTGACTGCTATTTTAATTTGCCATTCAATTTTATTTAACACAACAAGTTACAGGCCAGCTGTAATTTTCCAGGTGCTCCAAACACACAAGGCCAGCTCCTTCCAGTCCCATCAGTTAAAAAAGAACCAAAATACACAACAATTTCCTCAAATCTCGCTCAAGTGTCACAAATTTTTGTGCTGATATTCTTTCCAGGAGAGGATTTAAAAGCAATTGCCTTTCCAGGTTATTAAAATAGATGACGGTACGCTATTGGCTAAGACTGGGCATGGTATGTGCATACATGTATGCTTCCCATGCTGCCTCCTGTTCTATTTTTGGTCCTTCTAGGCATGCCCAACATTAGGAAGTACAAATACCTTGCCAAAAGCTCCATAAAGAGAGGAAGGTGTTTTATATTTATGGTCAGGAAATATACATATATGTCAATTTTACTAACGGTGCCTGAAATCACTAAAAATAGATGCACTTTAGAAGTAATTTCCTTTATGTTGCACTGTGCTTTGTTAGTCGCACTTTAAATTGGTTCATCCAGTTCTATTTCGCTCTGCCTGGAGGACTGTAAAATAACGCAGTGAGTTTCTGGGTTCTTTCACATCTACAACATAAGAAACTGAGCAAGTGACTGCACTAAACAATGCAATCAACAATGGATTTTTTTCCTTTCTAATTATTGTTAAATTTTGTACAAAACGTTACAAAACACAGAAGTGAAATGCTGGTCCTGCTGACCACAACAGCCCCCAATTTTAGAGAAAATGTGACTTTCTTGGGCCCTTTTCATTGCTGACGCTCAGAATGAGTGCAAACACACGGGGCCCAAAAGCACACACCCCCTAAGGAAAATACTGTGCAGGGTGAGTAACAATCTAAACATTTACCGGACTTCCCTCTCCAGAATGGCAACGTGCTTTAAAAATAATCGACAATATTATTTCTCATGAAAGGTTAGGCTCTTTTACTGTAACCATTTGGCACCCTTCAGAAAAAGCAGGAGAATTTTAAACTGCTGAATGAAGCTGTATTTGGTTGAACAGCGGCCTGAGCATTTTAAAGCCATTTCTTTTTCTCTGACCATTCCTAGGGGAAGGCCCACCCTACAGTTAGCTATAGCTTTTATGAAGACAACTTACCCCTCAAAGAGGGGGAAAAAGACCAACTCCCTCCTTGCCTTACAAACTGCAAATGCAAAACCCAAAGAGAAAGGAAGGGATTTGCTCCAATTTGTGCCTGGCATTGGTGGCAGAGCCAGGAGCTCTCCTAAACACTATTCCAACACTAAATGTCTGGCCATTTTTCCCGTAAAACTGGAGGCTATTTTAAAAGCATGTTTTTGTGTAAGAACCCGTGGTTATTTGGGCCCTTTTAATACAGGGAAGTTAAGGTGAACTCCTGAAATATTTTTATTCTGGAAAGGCTCCCCAGGCCTTTGCTACAAGCAAAATGTTTTCTTCATTGCAGAAGGAGGCCTGCCCTGAAGGAGTCACATAACCTCAAAGAGAGCTAGAAGAAGACCAAGGAAGCACACCACCATGCTTACCATCCCCTTCATCCACCACCGCTCGGATGACCACAGGGAACACACCACGATCCAAGTCAAAGTTCAGCTGAGGGAAAGAAACGAGATGAGGTTAGACAATTCACACCAGGCTTGCCTGAAGACAATGCTCGAGATAGCGTTAACATCAGAGGAATGAAGGCCCCTTCTGACGGGCCCCCAGTCCCTGGTCTCAAAAGGACACGACAGAGCAGAAGGATTTAAAATTCAGGCACCAACTTTCAAAGGGAGTCAACCAGAATAACTACAGCATATATACATTGACATGGCACTAAACACCAGCCGTGGCTAGCAAAGCAAAGGATCTCCATTTGAATTTTATATGGTATTTAATTCTCAGTAATTCATATATCCTAAAAGTCGCCTGAGTGATTTGTAGTAGGACAAGTTTCTCAAAATATATCTAGTGCCATAGTTTTGCTTGCGTATGGTAGGATATACCGGTTATAGCACAGCAGGACGCATTATGCTCCCTACACCACAAAAGAAACCCTGACTCTTGTATGAAGTTCTTGAAGACATAGAGAAAAATCTGTTAAACTTCAAGCTCACACAACACTTCAAGGAAACACCAGACTGATTTCCATCTCTTGGCATGTTATGAAATTCAGGTCATTGACCTTTTAATCGGCAAGAGTGAAAATTTAAGATCTCACTTGAGTGCAAGGAAAACAGACTCAATTTCTTCCTTTGCCCTGCACTTCATTAAAGCACTTCAAAAGCTCCACGTCATCTTACAAACGCAAGAAAAATGCAACCTTACAAACACTGTCCTATGCCAGGAACGGAAGTGGCTCAGAGACTGGATTTCTGGTGGTTTTGGTTAATTACTGACTTGGGGTTTTTTGTCTCATCTCTTGCCAAGAGAGAAAAAGATGTCATTTCACCATGGTGCTCCAGGTAGTCTGTTTTCAGTTCTCCAGTTAAAACTGAGACCCAATTCGAAGCGCCGCAGCACCGTTCAGGTAGTGCTTTGGGGCTTCCCTCACTTTCCCACAGCCCCAACATCATTTGCAGCGTGATTTTCTCCAGCCAGTCCCTCAAAAGATAAACTACCAAGATAGCCATTGGCATTGGCACAAACGGCAACCCAAAACACCCAGTCTGGAAGGAAGGTGACCCTCACCGTGAGCTGAAATGGTTCCTCCTCAAATAAATTACAACGTAAATGTTCATCCTGAAGTGAACGATAACTGTACACTGGGAGACGATATACCCTGGCAGCCAGCAGTCAAGTGTGCCATAGCCCATTAGCCACACGGCCGCGCCTCTGCCAAGAGCTGCAGGAACGCACTTCGGACTGCAGGAGCTCACCAACCTTCCACGGGAGGCGCAGGGGGGAGAGGGGATTGCAAGTCTGCTGCTCTTCTGTCCATAGCTGCACGCTCCTCGTGCAGGTTGCATGCCTTTGGGGCCACTCAGCTTCTGCAGTGCTTTCTAGAAGCAACTCTTAGCTGCGTAACAAAGCTTTGCACACACACATCCATTCAGATGTGCATACCTGATTCCGAATAGAAAGCATGCGCTGGAAGACCTTACGATTTGACCTAGCTAGTCTTCAGACATGAGGGATATTGATTTTCATCCTCTGTATGATGGTTTTACATTTCATTCCTCCTTTAAACTACCAGAATCTATTCTCTTTCCAAAACAGCAGAGTAACAGAGCGAACACAAAAATCTCATTTAACCTCTCAGTATTTGTTACAGAAGAAACTCATTGAGCCACTATTTTCCAGCTTGCATTTTTGAATCATTACGGCATGCCACAGAGGGAAAATTCATCGAGGACAATTGATTAAAATTGCTCAAAGGAGCTTATGGTTTTGCTTTGCTTCCTGCTCTGATTTATTACTGGACGACAACAGTTACTGTTTGTCCATTTGAAGGGAAAGTCACATCATAGAACTGTGGTTGCTTTACGATATAAAATTTTGCATTCTCAAACAAAAGGCCTCTTTAAAGGTCCATTTCACATTCATTTTTGGGGACCTGAAAACAACTGTCTCAACACAAGCCATACACTATAACTTGCAAGCAAACCAGTGTACTACGAAGACAAAGTAAACTTTTACAAAGCTTTCCACATAACAACCCAACATGACATTATTTTCCCTTCTGTTGGCCAGCCAAGAACTACATCATATGCGAGTATTACACTGAGCAAAAATATGAAGTAAATCTGGGTTTTCTGGACAACACCAATAACAAAGCTGGAAAGCAATCTGAAGCATGCAATTGTACACAGCTGAGTGATAACACTCTGCCAGCTGTCTCAGATAAAAGTGCTGCATTTCAGCGGCCAGTTAAGAAGATTTAGCCATATGCATTTTACTGGACTTGAGAGGACAAGGACTGATATGTACACAGAGCCGAAATGGGAGAAGAAACTCTTCCGAATCACAGTGCTTGTTCCACATTTTCTCCACAACCAGAGCTCCCAGTAACACCAATGAAAAAAGAGGAGACAGAGGATGCAGCAGAATCAAGCGAAGAGAGCTAGAAGCTTACTTTTCCACAGCATCTCTCCCTTTAAGCTGTCAAAAGGACATGACTTTAGTACTCGAGTTAAAACCCTGCTGGCAGGAACAAAAGTGAAAATTAAGCTTCTCAATTCTTTAAGAAGAAAGGGATCTGAGCTCCTACTTTCCAGCTCTCAGACGACAGAAGGGATTGAAAAGCAGCTCTTCCAGGCTTTTGTAGGCTGAACTTGTGAAATCATATATTGGCAGAGAAGCCAAGACATCAGGAGACCAGACTCCGCAGGCTCTTGGTAACTGCCACGGCATTTGTTAAGGCACAGGACTGATTATAGTTATAACTATAACTTCAAGACAATAGCTATTCAATCTTTTCAAAATACATGAAAGATTGCTTTTTTCCTTTCTTTTTTTTGTTTCTTTTTTCTTTTCTTTCTTTTTTTTTTAAATAGGTAGAGTTATCTACCAGGGTTCACATACACAGTACTCTTACACAGGCTTGGGTCAGGAAATGAACACTGTATCAGTGTTAACCTGGGAGAGGGGTCCACAGAAACAAATGCGTTAGCAGTAGCTACAGACCAACTCCTCTGCATCAGAAATCTCTTATGGCAATTCTGCACAGAGCAGGGGAAAGACCAAGGTGTCCCTGCCCTGCACCACGTGCAGGGGAAGCCCTTGGGCCAAAGCTCAGAGGCTCAAGAAGCAGAGAGTTACTGCCTGGGTTGGAATTTTGCAAAGATAGCAAAATTAATAGGACTCCACAGGTCTTGCTATGTAGTAAAAGCCAGAGAACTTAATTAAAACCAAGCCCTCGTCTGTTTGCAGTTATGGGTTAAACTAAAAGGAGGAAGGCATTCCCTTATTCCACATTAATGCACCAGTGTGAGTCTGCCCCAGAAGGGAGAGTATCCCCCCACAACACCATACTGCTAGAGTGGCCCTTAAACAGAGCAGGACTCTTCTAGAGCAGTGGTCTCCAAACTATTTTGACTATTCATCCCATCAGTAAAAAATTTTGAGCACATACTCCCAATATATGTATATTTATTATTAATAAGATATATACACGTACTACTGAAGTTCTTCCCGCACCCCAATGAATTGTCGTGCATGCACCCCACTTTAGAGACCACTGTTGTAGAGTATCAGCCAAAAAATCAAAACCAAAAAGCCACCAAAACAGAGAGATCAAGACAGACATTTGTTCCCACAAGCTGGCAGGGAGAGGAAGGCTAAGGAGTGGTGGGTTCCTCCGGGAAGAGCTCCAGTGCCAATCTCTGCAGTCCCCCTCCTACACCAGATGTGGGGATGCCAGCTGATCAGTGATATCAGAAGTTGCTTCTCTGGGTTTCTTCCCTGTTTGCCTGATCTACCTGCCAAGTTCTCATACAGTGTTCGTGCCTGCTCCTCCCAGGGCCCCATTCGTCTCATACCCACAAAACATGCCACGGCAGCTGGGAGAGGGTGTCTTCCAGCCATAACTTCATGGCACTAAATGGAATCCAGTGCTTCTGGGACAACTGGGTTGTGGAAAGAAGGGGACACTGAGAAGAGGCTTACCTCATCATCCTTCCAGTCTGAGAAATCAATCTTGAAGGAAGGCAGGGAGAATTGCTGGCTTACCCCTCTCTTGTAATGAACCGTCTCCGACTGCAGAGAGGGATTCTTTGTGCTGTATCTGAAGAAAGGGGGGAAAAAGAAAACTTGCTGCAACAAATGATTGCTCTCTGCTAGGCTCTCATTCATTCACGCCTGTCCGCCTTTCAGGAATCACAAGTGGCAGCTCTAAGAGGCAGAGCTGGCAGGGGCTGGCAGCCATTCAGTGGGGATACAAAAAGGGAAGGGAAAGGTCAAAGCAAGAAGGTGAGCAGAGGGAAGGGAAAGCAGCGCAGACAGGCAAGGTCTGATTGGATCCATACTGACCTGCCTGGAAACACGGGGTGTCAGAGGAGTACAGTGGAGTGCGGGCAGCCTGGCAAAGGCTAGCTCACTAAATCCGGGGCCTAGACAACGCTGGCTTTCAGCCCAGCACACAGTCTTAATATCTGCAGAAAACCCAGGAAGAACGAGCAATGATCTAACAATGGCAACACACAACCCAACACGGCGCCGAAAGCTCTCCGGTGCCTCCGCGGGACAGCTCTGCAGTGAGAAACGCTGCTTGGCTCGCCATCATCCTGGTAAGCAAGAGCCATTCCAATTCACTCCTCTATTCCTCATGTGCTTCCCCAGAGGTGTTGCAGGGCTACCAACACCACCAGAGAGACACCAACTAGTCCTCCACGCCGGCCACCTAGAGAAGAGTCACAATTCTTCCCCTGTCTCAAGGCCTGGCACTAAAACGCCAGCACTGACAAGCTGGGATGAACACCTCTGGAATGGGACCATAGCTACCATCCACCATCTTCTGCACCCAGAGCCCACCCAGCGCTGTCTGCCCCAAGAGAGACGTTTCACTGCCCACTGACCGGCCCTATGGATGGCGTGATTCACAGTGGGCTACAGTGGCAAAACAGGATCAAGAAGTTTTCACCCCTTTTTGGAGGGTGATTTCTGAGCTGGATGTGCACAGCCTCTCGCTATGCCACTTCTAGCAGAGGAGAGGAGGCAGCGAACTGCAAAGCAGAGTGGGAATATCTGAAGCTGTTTTTACCACCAAAGCCTTTGCTGTCAAGCTACCAACTGCGTATTCAGAGCATGTTGACAAACCAGAGAGAAAGTGAGAGATCCCTTGCCCAAGAGGCTTACACTGCAGAAACAACCACCTCCCTTGACACAGTGACGAGACAGGTCTAGCTCCAGCTCTACAAGAAAGACTTTAACAGTCGGTCACAGTAATGGGATGTTATCTCTTCTGCACACTAATCATCACTTCCTAAGCAGAGCTTCACACGGTGAGACTGCAAGAGCACTGGCCTCCAGCCACTGCGCACTGAACAGCTACAAGCTCGAAGCCTTGTTTACTGTTCAAACTTGATTGCCACGGTTCTTGATCAACCAGACAGCCTGGGGACAGGCTCCAGGGACAGGTGTCACATTAGCACCAGGAACTCTCGGCTGAGTTTTTCCTTAATTCAGCTTGGGATATCACACAGGTTTCCCTGACAACCAGCTCCTCGGATTTTGCTGATTCCATTTCTCAAAGAATAACACGGGCAGTACTACGGCCAGCCCTGCGGAGGAGACACCACCAGAGGAGATCAAGGCATTTGATGTGGCTGATTCAGTACAGAGCCCTATCAAGCAGAGCAGTTAACAGACTGTGCACAGAGGCAAAGAAAAGAGAATCCTTGCTTGAAAAACAAGATTCTGTACTTTTGAGGACATTCAGCTGTTCGGAAACACAGACACAGCTTACAAATCATCAGGTATGTAAGCAAAGGTTGGAAAGCTCCAAGTTCCTTCGGCCTAACTACAACTTTGTGGAGGAGTGCAGCACACCAGAAGGGGATGGCAATACAAAGCTTTTCTATATCCGAGGTAATGCCTTCTGGGTTCTGTAAGCAAGGAACAAGAGGGCTGGGCAGCTTACTTCCAGGGGGGGTGAAGCAAAAACCATGGGAAAAACCCAAGGTGCAGAGTCAAGCAAGAACTGCAGAACTGAGCATCACACCAGAGATGCAAAGACTGGGCTGGGGGATGGCAGAGGTGACATGCCTGAACCTTAGAACTCAGCTTTAAGCGATGCTGTGGAAACTTTACACTCAAGAGCTATAGCTCTGACAGCTGCCTGCTGCCAGAGTGCAAGAGCCTGCAGAGACAGCAGGCTGTCCCCCGGGACTTGGGCCAGCCAGCACTGTAACACAGAGCCCTTGAAGCACGATGATTAGGATGCATTTTGCAGCTGAAGGTATAAGAACCTGGATACCAGAGATGATGAATATTTATTTATTCCTCTCAAACCCAAGGAGGAAAAACCAGGCTCCCCACTGGCATGAACTGCTGCCTTTCTCTGGAAAGCTAGTATAGTTCCTGCACCCTCTGAGGATCCAGAAGGCTTATCAAGTGTCACAAGATCCATGTTAAATTCTGGAAGGCTGTGATGAAGGCCAGGTTCACCA
>NW_008824900.1:404308-429897 GCF_000699105.1 Pygoscelis adeliae | reverse complement strand
CTTCCTGCCAAGGCAGGTGCATTGTATTATTTATGACAATACCCTACCCTCAAAGACCATTTTGTACTGCACTGAAATTGTGCTGCTTTACTAGAAGGTCTCGCTCCATCCTTTGCATTTAAAACACGGTGTGGGAGAGATCAGAATGACAAGTCTTTTATGTGTGAATTACAGAGCGAGCAATTGAGTGAAGTTTTATTTACTGAGTTGTCAAGCACAATGAATAGAGCAAGCCTGTATCTAGCTCCTTTTGTGGCGCTCTCAAAGCTTCCCAGCTCTGCAGAGGCACAATTCTCCCTCTACAGCTGGGAAAGCAGGGGATGCAAGAGTGACTTATCTAAGGTGACAGCAGGTCAGGAACCTACTGGAAATAAAGTGCAGAGGAGAGAACGGAGGTCAGAGACTGCCTGCGTGACATGCACCGCAGCAGCGCTGGGAAAGGGATGTAAACATGCTGATGATGAGTGCCAGGAAGGCCGGAGGACCTCCACTTACAGCACCAGAAGCCCAAACCAGTCTACAACAGGAAAACAAAAATGCCGTTCCAAGGAGGACAGGGTAGAACAATACTCGCATAGACTTGCTGCTCTCACCGTCCCTGAGAAAAGAAATAAACCAGGTACATAGATTTTCTGAGCTGAAGAGTATGACAAAAATATCAAGGAGGCTTCCCCAAGTGAACCAAGTGAGCTTTATGCCTCAGACTGTGTGGCTGCCTAGCCCCCATCGCCAAAACATGTCAGAGTTGGATCTGAACACCCAGACAATGCTGGAGACCTCCAGTCAGCAGCCAGTGCTGAGGCTGCCGAGCACCAGTGGGCCAAGAGCCTGGTGAATTCCCTGGAAGTGCTGATGACCCCAGATTGTCACAGAGATCGATCATCTTTCTAAGGTGATGCACAGGATCCACCACACAAGTACACACTCCTCGTGCTGCACGGGAGGACAACTTGGCAAGCTGTTACAAAGCAAGTATCCTGCGTATTAGTGTGTAAGTGGTCTCTACCCATCCCCAGCCCTTTCGGTTGGCATCTGCTGTATTCGTAAGTCTTCTATTCCCTGCCTATGCTGCTGTGGGCTTACAGCAAACAATAGTGGCGAAGCTCTGCAGAGCTGTGGAGATGTGTTACAGAAAAAGAGCATGTATTAACAATAAAGGATAGCAGAGAACCAGTGCGCTGCCTCTCCCTGCGTATAGGCTGAAATCTGAATGTTTGGGCTGCCAGGCCAGGTCTCCATCCAGACGGAAGGTCTAACAAAGCCACCTTGCAATCACTGGCAGCTCAGGACGATGGAGAAGTGGGGTCTGTCCTATTAAGTCAGGACCAAACAGAAATCCCTGGTCACATTTTTTTAAACCTGTTTGTTCGCTCAGGTACCCCTGACAGCATGAGAATCATCAGCAATGCGAGGTACCGCACTGCTGACTGCAGCAGCAGTCCCCAGCTCTGTCCTCAGGATTCATGCAGCCCATCTCCTCCTGTAAGCTCTTCGACACACCTTTACTCCCACAAAGCGAAGCTTACACTCCGCACTGACTCCTTCCTCCCCTATGTCAAACCTTTCCACCCCCAAAACCAGCTGTGTATCAGAGAACCCCTGTGACTACATCATAGTGATTTTTGAGAGAACAGGAAACAAACTGAAATTATTCCCCAGTCTCAGTCCTCCACCATCAGCTGAGAAGCACTCACTGCCTGCACGGAGAAACTCAGCCCATGGCTCACGCAGGCTTCTCCCTATACGCAGTCCAGACTTGCTACCAGGCACCTGTAGACCTTAAGTAGCTCCCAAGCCACCGGCGGCATGCTAGTATTCAGGAACCTCTGGCTAAGTAGAGTTAAACTTCTGTTGCTACGTGCTCACTGGAGGCGCAACACGAATATGTGGGGGTGTTTCCCCCTCTCGCTCATCCCTGATCAGTGCCTGGGGAAGTTCTCAGCAGGGTGCCAGTCTCAACTTGTGCAGACTTCTTCACTGCTGTGTTCCTCACACTGAGCTCCGCCTGGCACTGGGGCTGCCTCGGACAGTCAAAAGTCAGTTCCTGTTACCACAAGCACACTGGGACCCCTGACCGAGAAGCACCAAGCGAGGATCCCAGCCAGCTTGCCTCAGAGTTACGCGGAGCACTGTCCAGACCCCATTCCTCAGAGAAAAGCAGGATGCATATAGCAATGTTGCCCCAAGGTACCATTTTTGACTAGTAACGGCTGAGAGACAGTCTGCGCTTTGAAGAGCCTGTGGACAAAATAAGAGTCCTCTTTCTTTAGTAACAGCTACCCACATTGCATGGCAATTTGCAGCGAACCGAAGACAAGGCAGAGTTACTGAAGGCAGAGTTACACAAGAGTTTGAGAGAGGGTACTCAGGAACCAATTCTTCGACTGCTGCAGGCTGTGACTGCCCGGCAGGAGGGAGCCAGTCATGTTCTGCTGGTGTTCAAAGGGGCCAGGAGTTGATGTGGAGCAAGCACACTGGCCCCCCTCTCTCTCCCACCCGCACACTCCCCTTTCATTTTGGGCCAGGGTCTCACAGGTCAGCTTTCAGGGAAGAGGGAAGTTGAACAAGTGTCTCAACTCACAGTGATTTTTATTGATAAAAGAAACACTACCAAAATATAAGGCGGCCATAGCCCTGGGTCTCAGTCAGAGTTAGGCAAGATCCAGCCCAGAGAGTCTCCCACACAGAGTTTGGAGGCTAACCAGGTGCTAAGTTGGGGCACTGCAGTCCCTGCCAGTCTTCTCCCCTCCCGTTTCCTCCCAGGACTTGAGTTTCCACCCCAGGCCAGGAGGAAACAAACACCTTACCACGCAGCTGAAACCCTGCCGCCCATATCCCGCTCCAGCACCTGCAGAGGTCTGCCTTCAGCTGCTGAACTTACCGGTGAGAGCACTGCGCTCACGGCTCCAACCAGGCTTCAAAGCTGGCGGCTTACACAACAGCTACACAGAGAGGCACAAAGGCCAGAACTCTTATTAAAGACAGAGGGTTTGTCTGCTCGGTGAAATCTATACAATTTAGCTCTCCAGCCTGTGAACTTTGCACACTACAGCGTTCCTTTGGGGACTGGTGTCTGCCTGGATCAAAACAGACTTCGGCTGTAAAGGCTCGCGCCTAGCAAAAAACAGCACTCACCTCTGATTTCTTCACACAGAAGAAATCTCTCTGCACAAAGGATTCATGTTAATGAATCCACAGTCCACAGCCAAAAGCAGCAAGAGCACCTTTCAAAGGCCCTGAACAGACAGAGGCTATTAAATAACCAAAGGAATATCTGAGTGCCTCTGCCTCTCCTATGCAAGCTTTAGTGAAAACAGCCATGCGCTGAGCTACCCGTTTCAGTTGGATTTCATTTTGTGAACCAGCTATTCAAACTTCCACATGCAGACAGAATATATAATCATTGCAGTGTCACATCCACCGTCAGCTTAAAAGACTGCGGTAGGATGTTTGCAATGAGTGTAGCAGGCATTGCAAAACAAACAAGGAAATGAGTTGGTTTTTTTTTTAAATATCTAGTATACCCATTTGTGCCTCAGCAACACAAACAGCACAGCCCTGAAAAAGGGCAAGGATTGCAGAGCTAGACTGACCTATTTTCATTGTGTTTTCTCTTTAAAATGAGAAAACAGAGCTTGGCAACATTACCAGGATACGGAAGAGAACCTTTTCTGTCCAAAGGGGAAGATCTTTTTCATAAGAATGGGCTGCAAAACTCAAACCTCTCACATCATATTTATCATCAGCTCCTGATCTGCCTGGATTGCTCATGTCTTTAGAGCTGGCTGTTTTAAGTGCTTCCAGCTAGAGGGCTGGTTTGACTTCTTCCCCTGAGGAAACAACCGCTCCTGTCAGGTTTTAACTACACAATCCTTCCTCCCAGTCAGCAGGATACCTACAGCTGGAAGAGTCCCAGGGGCCCTCCCAGGAACAGGTTAATAGTGTGCACATCAAGGCTTTTTCCAGAAAAGGAAAGGATGCATTTGTAGAGCACACACAAAAAGATAATACAAACATCTCTGCAGCCTGCTCCAGCAAACATACCTGCCTCCTAAACCAAAGACATCCAAGGGTACAAACACATGAACCAGTTACTGCAGGAGAAGGCAGGCTACGAACTGGGAGTCCTTCAACTATTCTCCAGGAGCTGCTGAGGAGTACTGCCAGCCCTGCAAGGGAAACCCAGTGCAGAGTACCCTCTCATTTATCTGGGGGGAAATTACATGCTTATGGGCAATCACTAGCAAGCAGTCGGCGTACAGCTTGCACACCTGTGTGTTTGTGCCTCCTATATGCTAAGGCAGAGATTCTCATGCCATTTAGATAGGGCCCATTCCGGTCACCATTCGCCTTTTGGCTGAGATGGCTGAACCCCTCCTTGCTGCACGTGCCAATCACTTCTACCGTAGGCACGGAGCTGCCTCTCCGGCTGGCTAGTCTTAAAACCCAGTTAGCATCACAGATTCTGACAGCAAATTTCTCTTTGTTTGTAGGACATTTTTGAAGCTGACAGGTACTTCTGTGCCTCAGTGACACTGAGCAATACAAGGCTTGTCCTCACGGGTGAGCAGTCAAGCTGTTATGACGGTTTCCCCAACCAGGGTATTCCCTGCTTTCTACCCAGCTGCTGGGAAACTGAAGCCGAACGAAAGGACAAACAGAAATATCATTCTCTCCAAGCCAGCCAGATCACAAACTCCCCAAGAGGACACCCACCACTAACCAAAGATGAGAGCAGATCCTCGGGGAAGACGCTGTGCTAAATTTCACTGGGGGGACTGCCACAGGAAACAGAAGCACAACGGAACAGTTTGCCCATTTCCAAAACCAAAGAAAATGGACACAACCAGAAAAATAAATAAAACTAAGGATATGGGGGGTCTTGAGCTGTTCAGAGGCAGGTCACTGCTAATTCCATGCCATTAAAGAGACTCTGGACATAGGCAGATCTGGTCTCTGTTACCCTTAGGGTAACACAGTAGCTGGTCCTCTGAGAACTAATGTGTTTTACTCTAAAGAGTCTTTAGGCGTACCACAAAGTAACCAGGCAAAAGACATTCAGAAGGTGAGAGCAGCAGTCCCCTCTAGACTTAAACTAATTCCCATTTCATCCAAGAGGCTTCTACAGATATCTGCACTAGCGCCAGAAAGTGCTGAGTACCTTCCCCTGGGCGTGGGGCTGCAGAGGTGAAGACACCTCTGCAATCACCAACAGCCACACATTTGCCGCCTCCAGACTTTACTGGTCAACTGCAGTCCCACAGCGGTGACGATACAGCTCCCCGTGAAGCTCAGAGTTCAACAGTTCAGGACAAGAGGCAGGCAGCAGTTGGGAGCTACGTGTTCCCAAGATCTTGGCTGGGAAACGGTATAGCTGAGCACATCTCCCAGCACGATTACCTGGGAAAGTCTGCTGAACACTCCTTTGAGACAGGTTAGGACGGGCAGCACGTACTGATAAAGCCACCAGCTTCTAAACAGAGCCCAGACAACTCCAGGAGGAAGCTTCCTGGCTTGCAGAGGAAAAGGCTTCCCTTTGGCCACGGAGACCAGCTAATCCTGAAGGCAGGCCCATGACACACAGAGCGTTGTGGCTCTCAGATGAGCAGAGGCTCTACAACAAGCAATGCCTCTGCTCAGGGAGAGCCACCTTCCCTCCCCTCCCTCCTCTCACCCCAAATTGTAGGAACATAACAACGTTCCTAGCAGGAGTTTCACATGAGCAGGAGCGCTGATACTATCAGGATCAGTGGTTGTTTCAGCAGAGAAGCAAGAATAACTTGTTTAGCGTTTCTAAGGAGCCATGCTGCAGGCTGGGGACTAGGAGAAAATTTCTGCTTTTGCCAAGGGTCCAGAAAGTTTCTCCCATTTTAGGATTTAGCATCAATTTAGGAGAGTGGAAAAAAAAAAAAAGTGTTTTGTTTTAAAGAGCATCTTCTTCCCAGTCAAGTGCTGGACACAGCAATAGAAAAAGTTTTGAATTTATACACACTGCATGTGTTTGCACATGCTTGTTTCTTGAATATAGCTGTTAGCACCAAAAGAAATTGAGAAAAAGGAAAAACTACCAGCCCAGGCAGGGGGAAGCTGCATTCCTGTTAGTGCACTAAAAACGCACTTGCTCCACTTAGAGCTCTAAGAATACAGCCCAGATTTTTTTTTTCCACTAGAATTTGAAAAGAATAAATCAAAGTAATTATAGCACTGCCCTTTCAGAATTGCTTTGCAAAGCTGAAATCAGAGCTTCAAAAGGTTTTTACTAGCAGCCAGCAAATCCAGAGAAGCAGAGATGCCTACTTCGGGCAGCTGCACTAGCCCCAAGACGTGCTTCGTGAGCCACTTCCACATGGAAAAATAGCCTGGGTTGAATTAAAGCAGCTTATAAAGTCTATATTTGTATCTCACTTCCCCCAGCCCTCATTACCTACACATCTGCATGAAATCAGGATCATGCCTTCCAAAAAGTTCCCTGGCTTCTGGTCCACACACCCCCGCACATTTATTGCCCAAGAACTCCAGAGCAGAGACAGACAGTTCATCACTCCTATACTATGGGGAAATTAAAGTATGATTTATTAAATAAAAGGCCAGCAGTGGAAGCAAGAGCTGAACCCGAGTGCTTTGACTTTTGAGGTAAAGGTTTAGTGCACTGGGGACTGCTGCCACCCTAGCAGGGCAGCACAGTATCGTCAGCTACATTTCGTTAGCGAGGTAATGACTGCTGACTACTGATCCTGGTTTCGTGCAGAGGCAGGTAGGGTTCATGAACAAAGGCTTCTCCTCCGCCATCTGAACAGAGATCCATCTCTCAGTGAACCATGGACAGGGTGGATTAAAAAATTCATATTTAAAAAAAAATATTTTCCTTCAAAGTTGACAGTTGTGTTAGCTTTAAGAAACTCTACCTAGGAATTGTTCAAATTAAATTTAAAAAGCAACTAGGTAGTTCATATTTGCTGCATAAGCTTTAAAGAACAGACAACAGCACTGGTGACAGTCACTGCCTTAGTGCACAGCACTAAATTTCAGTAAAACGTGTTCTGAAGTGAACCAGAAACTGTGTTTTCCTCCTCCAATTAACTGACAGAGTTCTGAGAGGAGAGCTACTAGTTACAGAAGACTGAAAACACACTCTGCCCAGAAACAGTTATATTCGGTAACTACAATGCTTCCATTAAGCAATTATTATTCAAGGCACAGCTTGACAAGACAGTCTCTTTAGAGTCCAACACAGAGCAGTTTAACCAACAAGAATGCTACATTGCTGGTCTCGGGTGATTCAGTGGCACTTCCACCCCAACACAGCTTGGTTCAAGACACAGGTTAAAAAAAAACAACTATCTTTTCTTTTTAGAATAAACTTTCTCTTTTGCCATTTTGACACAACAAAATGCAAAACTAGGAGTCTGAAAAAATACAATTTAAACTATATGTATATTCTGTACAGACTTAAGCTCTTTGTAAAATGTAGCACAAAGTTTGATATGAAGCTTACGCTGACTTGTACATGCAGATGTTTCACTGTTACTGACCAGTGACAAACAAATTCTCCTTTGAGGGAAACCAACAAGCGAATACGCAAAACAGGATTAAAATCCAGATTTAAAACAAGACTTGCTGATTTAAGCCGTGGCTGAAGTCTGGCAATGTAAATACATCCACCCTGGCCATAGAGGCCCTCAGTTCTCCCCATTAGCCCATAGCCGGTTTCCTTCTCAGGTCAAAAACCAAGGAACACTGCAGGGCAGCGCAAGGGACACTGGCCACTTCTCCACGTTGTACCTGTGTTAGGAAAAGAGGACTTCAATCTCCAAGGCTGCCATTCCAACACCTTCACTAGCACTAAATTCACAGGAAACCTAAGGACCTAAGAGACAGAACACGGAAACTTTATCAGGATTTCTAAGGCATCCTGCTGCATTCAGCTCTGCTCAGGAAAAACTGGATCTAAATAGAAAGCGTTTTCAGAGTTTGTCGAGAGATATTTTTCAAGCACTTCAAAGGAGTTAATTTATTACCTCCCCAAAACAAAGGCAGCCATAGGCTTCAACAGAAGAAAAGGGGCCTAAACAAAAATTGTGGATCAGGATATCCTCCAGTTTGGAGGAATGCAAATCTGGACGGGAGCATTGAGCTTGTCTCATTTCTAAAAATATACTATTCATTGATCATTAGTGGGATGTTTATACTTTGCATAAAACACATAAGCCATTTTATGGTTTGTCATACATATTTCTCCCCGCTGAAACCTCTGCGGATCCCTTCAATAAAATATAAGTTTACCCCCAAATCCAGAGCACCACTGCAGAAGCCATCAGCACTATGTGCACAGAGCCGCTGATCAGCCAAAAGCCTCTACTAGAGGAAGCCAAGAGCTTCTGCAGCCTGAATCTTCCTTTACCCATAGAACAAAAAGAATTCTTTGTCCCATGGCCATCGGAAGCCTGCCATAACGTACCAGCAGCTCACGTGCACCCAACTCACACCAGGGAGAGCACGTTTCAGCCACCTTAGCTCTTAATACAGAGAGGAAATTTTCCTAGTCTTATGGGATACAGTGTTGATTGGAATGGTTTAAATGTGCCGATTTAGATAAAAAGGTTTTGAAATCCGTAGGGATGCACTACCAGCATATGAGAAAGACTCCACGGGTGACTTTTTGACCATTCTTTCTACAGCTAGCCAAAGGCTAATATGTGTACCTGGCAGGAAACACACGGACAGGGTTTCAGGCAGTAAATCCTCCTGACAGCCATCTCACAACAGCCTGTGTCGAGGTGGTCATTTATCCCAAAAGGGGCTTTGCGTGGGCCTCAATTCCACAGACTCGCTATGTAAATTTCAGACTGAACTTTACTTTGGTGGCCCAGATGCTCCCGTCACAGGGAACACAGAAATCCAGTGAGTTAGGTGATCTGGAAAAGAACAGGTAGCATTCAAAGGGAAGGGTGGTTGTTTTTTTCCATTTCACGGAACATCTTACTGACAAAGCATACAGCTGTGAGTTCCTCTCCTTTGTTGCACACAGAATGGTTTCCCCACACCCAAAAACCAAACCAAAAAGGGAACAAGAGGGGATATTGGCTACGTGGGGAGGGAAGTGAAAGTAATATTCAAAGCTATCAGAACATATAAAACAAACAGAAAAAGAAGCGATTTCCCTCTCCACCATCTGTGGCAGCACTGCCCTTGGGGGTGATTAATGAGAGATGTTTGACAGGCTCATCACCTGAGAGCTCCTGTGCCCCTCCACACACCCGCAAGCCCAGGACTTACACTGCCATGCCACCAACAAACTCTTCCGTAGCCTGGCAGTAGATTGTGATGGCAACACGGGCATCCGCATCAAATGTGAACTCCAGGCTGTACAGGACTTTCTGCTTCCCATTCTCCTCAGTAGGACTGTCAACATCATCTTTATACCTGAAAGATAATGCCAGAGGATTAGACCGTATATTTATGAGATATCATGAAGATCACTCCGGAAATCAGGACAAGAGTACTCCAATCTCGGTGTTCTGGACAGTCAAGGCACCATGGGCTTCCACCTGGGGCTTCCCAGGAGATTTCCATTCTTTCCTCTGAGGAAGGTTCTTCCAAGATTTGACTGAAGTTATTAAAGTGAATTATTTAATGACAGTGTTGAGGGATCTGACCCAGCCTTACAGTGCCAGGACACAGAATGAGACAAGAAAGCGAACTGTTGAGTGTCAAACCCTTAGGAGAAGAAACATTCTCCTTCCTTTTAGATCTTCACATTAGGCTCAGTATTTGGGCTGAAGAAATCCTGCATGGGCCTAAGAAGCCTAAAGCCTAATTCTTTTAACTCTGCAAATGAAATGGTGCATGACAGGCAAAAAACAAGGCTTCTGTAACACAAAGAACTCCTGATGCTCAACAAAAGGTACCTCCAGTATCACACAGAAGATGATACTCAGATCAGAAAGCATCCAAATGTAGGAACTTCAAATACCTTTAAATGGACAAATCATGAACTAAACCTTTGATGCTGCTAATGATTGAAGCTTGCACACATTTATTGTATGAACAAAAATTAACACATTCCACTGCTTAACAGACGTGTGATAACCAATACAAGAATGAGTTTAGAAGTTATTTCAGTTAACATAAAGGTGAGCCATAACTTGGCTATGGGCTACTGTACAGCTGGACCCCACTGTGTGATCACCACTGCCCAGTACTACTCCTTCTCCCTACTGCTGGAAAAGGCAGGTAACAAATCCGGTGAAGAGGGTGGTATGAAGCAAGCTCCAGGGCAGCGAGCTATGGCCACGGACGAGCAGTGAGTTATGGCATGCCAGGAGCAGCCAGGGAGACCAGCAGACCCTGGAACAAGCAGCCGACACAACACACCATGAGAAGATCTCCCCTGCCTTGAAGTGCAAAGTGACAGACAGAATGCACGTGATTCACTGGCAGGGCAGAAGCAGATTCTCATCCGTAAATTCAAATCCCACTGTAATCCTATGACTGTAGGTATCACCATTAGTTCACATACCACATAGGAACCATGAATGCAGCAGGTTGCCTTTGAGAAGTGTACAGCACGACTTGATTTGCTGCCCAGCTCCAGCCTCACTTGTCTATTGGTACTACCTTAATTGCCACGATGCCTGGGTCAAAGCCAAGCAGCTAAACTATTCAGGAAAACCTTGGCACCGTCTCTGATTTCACAGTATCAGTCAGCCTCCCTTCATTAAACAGCCGTGATGAATATGCTGCACTGTTGAAAATACTCAGAAATGGGCTAGGCATACCTCCATAATTCAATCTAAAAATTGTCAAGGGAATCCTTATTTACTGAATTCACCGAGATGTAATAACTGCTGCCTAATTAAGAGGGTTCCAGCACGAGCTTTACTTAACACCACACTGAACAAGAACGAAATGTTCAGCTTCAGCAAGTTAATACAGAAGGTGCAAAATAAAATTTAAGAGCAGTATAATCAAATACCTAACACACATACTTGTACTAATGTAGCCCTAGTGAATCGCTATAGCATACCTTCGCATTCCTGTCTGAAGAACTTGGAGAGCTTCAAACAAGACTTTTGCCAGAGGTTCACCTAGGTCAGAACAGCAAATCAAGCTAGAATACACCCAGCACACTAGTATAAAAAAGACAAATCCCAAGAACTGAGAGTCTGAGCATCTGCAGCAGCCTGGATACAATATACAATATAGAAGCAAGATGGCATTTTCACACAAGCTGGTTGCATTCAAAGAATAAAATCACGGCACTGGAAGGCTGTAAACAAGAAACACTCTAGCCAGCAGGGCAGGTTTGCCTAGAAAACACGGGGATAGCATCAACATTTTGTGCTGGACTGACCCAAGAACACAGATGGCAACAATCCGCTCACAAGTGTTGTGTGTGTCCAAGAAAGCAGCAGCACAAAGCTCCTGCCAATTCTCTCTTGCTGCACTGCCCTCCGTTGATCCGAGGTGGGCAGTGAAGGATCCAGGCTACGATACACTTGCCACTTCTTCCAGAAGAAGTAGGGTGGGGGAGAACCAGCACCCCTTCCAGGCAAGCACCGATGAAGGCTACTTCATAGACCTATACTTACTGCATAGATAGGTAGGTATTAAAATAGAGATGCCCGGCACATGCATGAGTTACAGATCGACAACACAGACCTAGATACCTACAACAGCCCCAAGTAACAAGGTAGGAGACCTGGGGTTGGGGCACATCACACAAAAGCAACATGTCATTAGTAAAACCATTGCCTGTTTTGTCTTCTCGGCGAAGTCACATAAAGCATACGGGTTCCCAGATCACCCTCCCGCTCCCAACTTCACCTCTGCACCTCCCTGCCAGCACTCAGAATGTGCTTCCATCCTTTCAAGCAGAAAAGGGGTTAAACCCAGACTAGAATAGATCTGTTGCCCTGGGAAACCACTGAGGGGCCACTACCAACTGCAGTGCCTGGAGAGAAGGTTTCTGGAGGATGCATCTGCTGGGAAGTAAGAGAGTCAGAGCCCTGTCTGCCTGGAACAGCATCACTCGAGCAGGGGGCAAGGTATATGTGCCTAAATGGTGACAGTCACGGCAAGGCTGCGTACACATCTTCCTGTTGTAACATGCTGGAGGTTAAGAAAACCACCCGCCACATAGCAAGGAGTTCAGGTGAGAAAAGGCTGCATAAGCAGCTATGCCAGCTGGTAGCTGGACCAAGGAACAAGCAAGGACTACTTTGGTGCATACTTTGAGAGGCAGAGACATCTCATGTTCCACCTTAAAGTGCAGGAACGGTGGGATGTAACTTCAGGGGAGTAACAAGACAAAGCCACACATTTTGCATTCCTTCTTTCTTTGCAACGGACGTGGCAGACAAGGAGGTGGTTCAGGTGGTTCAAGAGCTCTTCTGTCTCCACCTGCACTTGAAGTTTACAGTGTACATTTAGTCAAGCCCCACAGACAGTGTTGACGTGAGGTGGCCACAGATGCATGCACAAATTTAGAAACCAGTGACTTTGCTAGGTGTGCCTTTCGGTCATGCACACAAGTTAATCACATAGCCTTCACAATCACGTGTATAGAGCAGAAGAGACTGACCACCTTTGAGAACAAATAGCTGATCCAACGTTATGATGAAAAAGGCAAAGCAGGATGACCAAGGGAGCTGAGGCCACCTGGTCTGACATCACTTCTGGATAAAATAATGGAAATGCTGGAACTTTTTGTTTGTCTGTTGAAGAATTAAAATATAAAAATATAATTAACAGCAGCCATGACAATTTTATAGAAATAGGTTGAATCGAACCCGATTTCATCCTTTGAGGTGATTAAAAAGTTTGACCAACAACTTAGTAGACACACAGGATAAATGCTAAGTATTGCTTGACTTAGTATTGTGAGATATGCATTACAACAGTGTTAGAGCAGGCATTAAACGAAGTAAGAACTAGCTGACATCTCTATCACAGCATTGACTTTCATGGGGGGAGATCATCATCAAATGGAGGCTTTCCTATTTGGGGGTTCTGCAGAGATCTGTACACAGTTTAACGCTACCCAGGGCTGCAGAGCAGGCAGTCCCAGCACCCTCACCATCTCCACTGCGGGACAAACAGCTCCAAGGATCAAGGTCAGCCCCGCTGTGCTGGGGAGGGAATAGAAGGGATTTCCCTTCTCCCACTCACAGCAACTCACCTGTCTCCCCTTGGTCCCTACCATCCACCTCCCTCTCAGGCCCTTATCCAAAATGCTCCGTGGTCTCACTCCTCTCCATGATATTGCTGCTGCTTCAGACACATTCCCAAACCACTATAGTTGCCGATTCCTTCAGTGCTTTTGTTCCGTGATGCCATCCGAAGCCCAAAGCCCACGCTGAAGCAGAGAGGCTGTCCCAGGATGCAACTCTTCCACGAAACACATTGCCTCATGAGTTGATCTTCCTCCTGCAACTGGAAGTGCTTTCAAGGTAAGAGTAAACAGCCAGTACCAGCCTATCAGGTACTTGAGGTCTGAAATAAAGCTTCCAATCCAGGGCCAAAAGCAGGACACAAGACAGACATGAGGCAGTCTTTTTCTGTTAGTTGTTGACAGCAAAACTCATGCTACCCTCCTCTGAGGTTCAGAGTCTCATCCTGCTAGAAATCAAGCACTCACATGAGGTGTCGAAGACTCAGAACTTCAATACCAATATCCACAGGTTTATTGCTTCTCTCCAGAGCTGCTGTAAATATTTAGGATTTGGCAAAGCTCAGAATTTTGTCTGGTCAGAGCCAGGCAGGAAGCCCAGAGTGGATATTTCCTCATATTCCTCCATAAAGCCCTACACTCCAAATTATGGATCAACACCCTCTTCACAGGCAAACAATGACTTTTCAATTAAACACAAGGAAAAACAAAAAGCTTTGAGGACTTTACCATCAGAACCTACTTTACACCTAGATACTCATCTCAGTATCATTTTATTTGGTGGCGGAGATCAATTAAAGGTCAATTAAACTTAACTAGTTCTGGAAAGAATGTGCAAGCCTCAACCACTGGTTGCAAATAAGCCAAGCTGGAGAGGGCACAAAGTGTCTTTACGTGCCCAGAGGGAGAAAGGAAAAGCCTCTAGTCGAGAACGGTAGAAAAGCACGAGACAGAATGTGCCCTTGTGGACCGGCAATTAAAATCTCATTTTGGGTCTACATCAGTACAAAATTAAATAGAGTAATGTTGGTGGTGGTGTTGTCAGCACTAACATAGCAGCAGCAGCACAAGAGCCTGTGAGAGCTCGTGAGGCAGAGAAAGAACCGATAGTACCAGGAATTAGATGGATGCAAACCTAGACGCTGTCAAGGTGCATGGAAACTATATTTCAAATAGTCCAGAGCTGCATCTCTGCTCGGGGGGACAGGACATGCAACCACAGAAAGCAGAATGACAGAACTGTATGTACTAAACCCCACCAACTCCTCCATTCACAGCAAGGCCTCTCCTTCCTCAGAAGCAAGGCTTCTGAGAGATGTTACACTGTTTACGTGGATGCCTGCAAGGACAACAAAAGCAAGTGTGGGAGGAAAAGCAAGACTTTTTCCTAGAGAAGTACTTCACCCTTTAGCTGAAAAAGCCAGACAGCATTCAGAGCAGTTTACCAATGGTTACTTTTGCAGAAGTTCTTCCTTCTTTTCCTGTTCAATCAGTTTTGAAACCACAGGTATTGCTCATTTAAAAAAACAAAACAAAAAAAACAACCTTCACTTTTCACATAAAAATAAACTGAGGGTTTTGTGTAGTTATGACTCAAATTACTCACGTTACGCCATGCTCTCAGAACCACCTTGGCTGAGAGTTGAAGCTGGCCCCTTGCCAGTACTCCAGCCCTGCGCCTGAAACGCAGAATTCAAAGCAACTCAAGGATCTTTGAGAAATGCTCTGCCTGGACATCCGCCCAGTCGCTCAGACCAAAACAAAGCACTGTGTGCTGGGCCCCCGTACTTCAGCCATCTGTTTGAAAGAGGGCAGCCGCAGGTCGAATTGTTAGCCATTGCATTTAATCCAGCTAGTGCCGTTTTAGATCTCAGTGTAGAGCAATGAAAGGTAACAGATCTCCATGATCATCCAGACCTCCTTCCCCTATGCATGGGACACGAGCCATCTAAATGAATGCAGAACACTAGGACCAAACTGTATCTTGGCAGCAGGAGAAACCTGAGGAAGTTTCACTCAAGACCAATCAGTCTTCCTGGCCTGTGACTTGCACCAGAATCAGCTACTTTCTGGCTTCTCCTTGCACAAGAATGTAGAAAGGAATCTGTCTGTAGGGTTTATTGACCTGACGAATATCTTCCGTTCATGCTAATGATTTCATGGTTTTGTTTACCACTCTAGGCTGTCCTGTAGAGACAGATACGTCGCTGGTGCTGTTTGGAAACACAGATTGCTCAAGTCTAGGGATAAGGAGCATATCAATCACTTGAAAACTCTGATCACAAGGGAACACAGAAACCTCTGGACATATCTAGCAATGAGGATCTGGAATTCAGCTAGTTCTCCAAAACCTTATCAAATACAGTTTGGCTCTGGATGACAGATCGCTGGGTTGAATAAAATGAAAGGTTCAGGCAATAACAGTACCTCACAAGTCGAAGAGAGTCTTTGCGGATATTCACCAAACTTCTCAGTGTCTTCACTGGCTCATGTGGAGCTGGAGTTACATAGGGAAACTGGAACAAAAAGGCAAATAGTGCTCCCATTATTATACTGTAAAAGGTAGCAGCATGTTACTTGGCATACAATTTACCCAAACCAAGAAACATCTACCTTTAAGGGTACTCAGTACAACAGCCACAAGGAACAGTAATGGAGGATTCTATTTACAGATAAATCGAGCATGTTTCAGGGTGAAAATCCTGCTCTGGCCCAGCAATAGCTCATATTGGGAGCACGCACTTTAAGAAAGGGTATTGTCACAAGCTCTTTTTCTGCACCCTGAATTCTCAGTCTGGAAAGCCTTGCTCTCACAAGCTTTTATTTCCACTAAAGAAACCATGTCCAGCTTGAGCAGAAGAAATGCAGCTCTTTCATGTGTGTTACAGCATGCAAACAGTGACTTGACTGCTAATCAGCATGCCGAAGCCCTGGATTACTGGGGGAAACTCTTTTTATTCTGAAACAATGGGGCAAATGTTCTGGAAAAGAAAAGAAAAGAGACAGGGATAGGGGGCCTCATTCTATTCTACAGTCAAGAGACTTTCTCTCACAGATTGTCCTTTAAATAAAGGACGATAATGCTTCAGACTGCAATTCTCCTTACTGGTCACAGAATCTCCAGCGAGAAATGCAAAGGAAACTGCTCACTGTGGTGATCACAACCTGTACAGCTGCAGACCTGCCTGCTGGGTCTCCCATCTGCTCAAGTGAACTCTGAAGCTGAGACATCCACTCACACAACTGCCAAGTTTGATAGGTGCTCAGACTGGGGACACAGACGTGCTCCAAGTCAGAGCAGCAGCACAACACAAAGGTACAGAGCTACGGGACAGGCTTTCGGGCAGAAGGTCACTCTGAACATATCCAGCAACAGTGCCACCACGCAGCCTCATTAGAATTGGGGTCCTTCGAACACACATCTACTAGGTGACCTGGAGTGGTGTAGAGAGAGTGACTGACATGGAGCAGAAGTACCAGAGACCATCAACATACGTTTCCTTAGAAACAAGCAGCCTGCTAAACAGGCAGCCAAATGCTGCTGCAGCTGAACTTCAAGGCAGCTCCAGGACACAACCTTTCAGTGTTGTCTCCTCAGGCCACAGAAACGTATTGGTGGGGCAATAGCCAGAGCCTGAGGGAAAACGTGCTGTTCCCTGACTGACATGAGAACGCCACAGAAGACCCCGTGCCACAGCCACAGGCAGCAGAGAACTCACGGGGCAGCAGCAACTACTTTCCTTGCACCCTGACTGCTCGGTACTATGGTTGGTAGCACTGCTTTACACAGAGCAGTCAACACCTCAGTTACTCCAAAGCTATAACTTGGCCCACGTCCAGAAAGCAGTTTTGCTGGTCTGTGTTCAAGTGTTTTTTTCCTTGAAGAGTAATTAGAGCCGCCAAAGGGCATTAACTTTACATAGGCAAACTATATACCACGACAGCCTCCCTCTCTTAAACCTATTTGGCAAATGTCCCACTGTGTTAATAGCATTCTCACCCACTCCCCTCTGAAGAAATGATGAAATTCAGTGCCGGGATGTCTGCAAGGAAACCCAGGCTGAGACATACAGGCAATTTAACTCTGCAAGGTTAGTCCCTACAGCCATAGGCACATGGGATATTTAGCTAACAGCTGCGCCTTCGGCTTTTGTCAGAGCGCTGTGCAGCTGCTAGTCACAGAGCAAAGGAGAAGCAGTCTTCTTTTAACCACTGTCCTGCAAAGGCCCGGTCTGCAGACGTGGCGTCGGGTACGTGCTGAGCATCCCCATGCCTGCATAGCACTGTTACATCCAGAACAATCCCCATCTAACGTTCCTCCTTCCTAATTCTGTTGCTCACCTGCAGTTTCTGCTTGAACAAGGGCTTTCTGGATTCTCCCTTGTCCTACCCTGCAGAGTCCTGTTAACTAACTGTGGTGCTGAAAAGGCCAATGGCACAGCCCAAGGACAACTCAAAGCAGAACGTGCTTGTCAGCGGTCCAGTTCAAACATCAAGTCATCTTGCCTCAGTTTCCCCTGTCTGTAAAACAGGGGCGATACTGAACTGCCTCCGAGCACTACAAGCATGAATTAACTAATAGTCACAGCTTTTCTGAAGATAAGAACCGTGACATCAATTTTTCATTTTCATGTTTTGAAGCTGCAGAAACAACTAGGAAAATAGCTGGCAAAGCAAGCAGCTTTTTTCCCTTTCCTCTCCAGCACTCTGAAAAGATCTCTAAATGGCTCCTACTCTGTTACCTTTTGGTTCTTTTTAAGCAGTTCTGAGATGCAAGAGAAATCCAAAACGTAACACTTGCACAAAATTCCTATCTGTCCCCCACAACAGTGCTACTCCCTTTTCACAACAAAAGAACAAGCCAGTCACTCGATCAGGTAGCTTTTCGCAGTCTCATAAGACACCTGTGAGCCCAGAAATACTTCCCTGTTCCAACTGGGAAAACTAAAGGAGAGACTTTCTGAGAGCCCACCTAGGTTACAAAGCAAACAAAAATCACCAAATATCAAGATCTGTCTTAACACCGCCCTACGCCCAGTCAGGCCACTCGTTTACACAGAGGACAGCACGTGTTGAACACTGGCTGGAGTCCACCCCATGTGCCCAGGAGCCCTGTGAAGTTCAGGCTCTGAGAGCCGATCTGCTTCCCAGCCTTCTCCTCTCTGCAGCGTGTTTTACACTCGCTCAGACAGGCAATCAGAATTAGTCCCAAAATCTGTGCTCCTGAGTCCCTGTCCTTCTTCCCCCACTACTTCGTCCTTCTGCCCTAAGTGAAAATAAGCCTAGAAGGTAAATACTGCTTCTTAGAAAAACTCCGCTTGCATCTGAACAGCTATGGCAAGCTGGGACATGGGGTGGGGGAACACTCTTGCACCTCACACCGGAATGACACTCCCCAAGTAGGGAGGGTCTCTTAGGTCTGTGCTATCCTCCTCTACAAGCCCTACACATGATTTTCCAAAACAGGCAGAAAACAGAAGGGTAAAATAGACAGCATATAGGAACTTGCCTGAACAGGTCTATTCCCGAGGAAGTTTAGATCCATGTTCTCGCCAAAAAGGTAGCCCTCAGGGTGAGGGGTGTCAAACTTCTCGCCTCCCATAAAGAAGTGACTTGCAAAGTAGTTTCCTAGAAAAAAAAACCACAAGGGAATAAAAAAAAAAACCCTCTAAATGAGTGCTTTCCAGAGAACAGCTGGTCTGTGCAGTTTTTAATTCACAGGTATAAAAGAGCACAAGACATAGAAAATACTTGCTAGTTCACTCCTTCCCTGTACTACCGACAGCCACTGCCAACAGTAGAAGCGGGGCGGGGGGGGGAACCCTAGAATAAATCATTACAGTGGAGATAATTCCATTTTGACTCGCTTTCCAGAGAAGGGACAGGGAGCAGTAAGAGTCAGCTCTTTCCAATATTGCTCAATTTTGATGAATTCTTCCTCTTTTCTCCACCTTCCAGTGTGAAGTCCACTCCCACAAAGACCATCAACCCGCTCAGAGAAGGATGAGGCTTCCTCCCACTGCAAAGCCCTGCACAGCCAGAGGGGCTCCTGTTGGGCAGTTTGCCTTCCCTCCTCTCTTTCACTCCCATATCCCAGGGCGAGAACCACACAAAACCTTTACTGTGAGTGCTAGAGACTATACGCCTTGGTGCTGAATTTAATTAATAACATGGACAGTTCTAAATGCAGAAGCATGGATGTCTGGAAGAGATAAACCCTGGGACTGACTAAACTGAACTTCAGCTGTGAAACCTTCACCACAGATTTGTTTCAATTCATCTTTAAGGTGATGCACTGCAGTGCAAATTTCAGGAGATGAAGCGTGTGCAAGGTCACTGGGATTCTGGAGCACTGGATTAACTGCTAAGTCAACCGAATCGATTCAGATGTACGAGAGCACCACAAATGTAGCCTCCTCCTCCTAGAAAGACTTTGTGAAGTTCATATTTGAGAGTGTTTTCCTGGAGTCACAATTTCAGAGAAATAAGTATCAGGAGAGAACTAAAATAAAAGGCTCCACCCAAGCCGTTTCCCTTGAACTTTCAGAGTGGGGGGGTTTCACGTGCGTGATGAAAGGACTGAGCCAAACGTACATTTGCTTCCCTAGGTGTGATGCACAGACAGCATAAAATTTGTTTTAAAACAAGTCATTACAGAAGCAGTAACTAATCACCTGAATAGTTATGGAGGCATTATGGAAGGATTTGCAGTCCCTCTAGCTAGAAGCAAGCACAATTTACTCTGAAATGGAAGGGTGTTCATGAATGGCTCTGTTTTTTCCATTAAGGCTTTTTTCCTTTATGCTTCAAGAAAGGCTCTTCTTACTCTGCACAGATGGTAGTGCTTTAATGACGATGGTAGTGCTCAGCTATTGCTGAGCTCAGCCTACAAGCATCCAGATGTTTATATTACAGAAACACGTCCTTCTTTCCAGATACAACAATCAACTTCAGCACAGGTCCAGAATCTACCTAGAATCTGTCCTACAGAATCAGCATAACAAAATGTAGGTGCTCCAAATGACAGGCAACCTTTTCCCACCCCTCCCAGAAGCAACAAATTAAGAAGCTAATCGGCATATAATCTCCAAGCACAGCTAGCTTGATAGAGCCTCTCCACCTGAGATACACCGCGGTGGTTTATGCTTATACTAAGGTTCAGAAAAGCAGGACGAACACTGGGGTTTAGGAATAGATTTCACATTTTACGTGGGTCAAGTAGCATTGTGTTTTGGAGCATTTTATCTGATTATCTGTGAAGACAACGCTTGTGCAGGATGCCTCAATACTGCAGCAATCTGGGATCAGTCAGACAGCTCCCTCGTATCCCATGAAGGAGACATCCTGGGGCTTGACTCACCTCAGGAAACCTGTATTCCACAAACTCGGAGCAGAGTTTTTTGTGGAAGAAGTTCTGCATCCCACGCGCAGAGGACGCAGAGCCCCAGCAGGCAAGGACTGCTCACCACCACTGAAACCCCATGCCTGTGGGGAGCCAACTGTCCAGGAGAGCATCGCCAGGCGGCCTCTCCAGCACCTCGGGATGAAAAGATTTCTCTCGTACAACTGGAACGACACTGAGATGCGTACCTAGCATGTTCAAGGCGCCTGCCACACTGTCTTTGCTCCGCTAAGAACTATGTTTGGGATCTCTTAACAAATTGTTAGGATTTCTCACAAATACACACTACCCCCTGTAACCCCCCCACAGCAGCACTTATCTCACTGGAAACCACAGCTTCAATTCCACGTTCAGACTGAAGGCTCCCTTCATCTTCCTGCTAAGTCACCTCCTGCGACGTGAAGGAGGGTTTGGGTTTTTTTTCCCAGAGGCACTTCCTTCACGAGCAAACAAGAAACGTAGTCAGTGCCACTCACAAAAAGCACGGGGAAAATCACCTTGAGGAGCTCAGAGGGGAACACACCGGTGAGCAGAACACCCCTGGGCTCTGCCAGGGCTGCTACGGATACAAAAGCCGCCGCGTACGTAAGGTCTCAACAGCAAAACTAACAAAGGATGGCAGCAAACTGTCTTCACAAATTTATAACACAGTTTTTAGCAGCTAAAAAAGATATTGTATTGCAAGCTTTCAGAAACCAGTGGCTACAACAACACATAAGTTCAGAGCTCTCAAGGTGAGACCAAAGTTATGCGTTATTCCTCTCAACCACTGTCACAAGCAACTCGGAGTTTGCCCAAGTTGGAGACAAAACGCTTTAAGAAAGCACTTCTGTAAATACCACACCAAGGACTAAAAGGACAAAGAAACTCCAAGAAGGAAAAAATGAGGTATCCTCTTTTCCGGTCACCATAACATCCACCCATCTAGCACAAGACTGATAGGATTTTTAGTGTCTCTAAAAGGCTTGTATGTATTTTCTATGCATTAAAATCCTGCTGCAGCTCCACCTCTAGGTTCTATTTCCAACTCCATTACAGAGACAGCTTTAGGATTTTAGCCAGACTACCATGCCTCTTGAACCCCGTTCCCACATGTCCCCCCAGCCTATAAAACAACCTCGACCTACCTCACGCAGGTGTTGCAAGGCCAGCTTTACACAGAGCTCTGTAGCTACGCACACAAGGGGGATGCTAAGCACCATCCTCTTTGGCAGGAAAAAAAGAAAAGCAAAAAAATCTTTGGATTAACCTTCCACAGAACTGCTACTAACAGAAATCCTCCAGGAAAATGCAGCGCCACACTTAATGAGGAAAGACTCATACACAAATAAACAAGGACGGAATATGAGAAAAATGCCAGAGCAAAGAAGAACTGTGGCTTTACTTCCCTGGAGTAAGTCAGCACAAAACACAGGAGAGCGTTAGATAAAAGAGAACATGAACGGGTGACACTGCTACGGTAGACAAAGTACAAGCAGTGGTTGTAAGAGAAATTGTTGTGGTGGAAAACTTTACAGTGGCTGGGAAAACACCACTGGGACACCCAGAATGGCCAAGTCTGACTCATTAGTTTGTCCCACACAAATTTGGGTTGGAATCCAAGGCTTCTCCAAGGCATCAAATGGCACCAAACTACCTAACATTTAGTCCATCATGGTGGTGGGGTTTTATTATCATAAATGCACCAGCATTAAGCACCAGACCGCTCCAGTCATAATTAGTTCTCCCTAACCCTAACCCAGCATCCTGATCCTGTGACCATGCAAACCCAGCACATGGATGTGATGCACGAGTGACACGCTGGCAGGGGACACAACACCCTACAACGGCCAGGAGCACAGAGTTGACAACACAACTGTAGCCCCATCAAAACAAGGGCTGTATCGTACAATGTTCATTAACAGAAAGCAATTAGATGTCCATTTAGGCTTCTCACCATTATTAGAATTAACAGTGAAGTGACAGAAATTGAGTCCTTTTTAATTACTCGGTCAGACATCCACACGGCATGCCAAGGGACGGACTGACAGCACAGTCCTAGACACAGCCTGAGCCTGAACCAGCACCGCGGCTGGATGAGGCCGTCTCGCCTTCCTCATCGCCCCTCCCTGTTGGGCCACCAAAAGCGATCACGTAGCAAACGGGAACGTGGCTCTGAGCTGGGTTAAATACAATCCAGCAACAAATAAGTAGCAAAAGCAACTGCTTTTGACCCATGAGCGCTCCAGTCTGGTGCTCGTGAGTAGCTGGGGAGAAGGCAGGAAGGGAACGCTCCAGTCAACGGCAGGCGGTGGTGGCCGTCACCAGCAGGGTTGGGCCGAAACCCCTACAGAACTACAGCAGGAGTAACGGAGACAACCGCTCCGCTGTGCTTTGCGGAGCGGATGAGGAATGAAAGCTATGTGTGAAATACAGGAACGTATTTCTGTCTTGACACTGTCACGGTACACATGGCTTATCAGCCAAGAACAAGGTGATGGACTGGGTACAACTCCGGGTACTCTTTTCCTATTTAAAATTGCTCTTTCTTTGATCAAAGCATCATTCCCAAACAACAAAGCACTTCAGCTTCAGAGAGGAGTAATCTGCCTCCTTTTTTTCCTCCCAAAAACGTCCAGAGAATTCTCTTTCAAGAGCCTACTCCAGAGGAGAAAAGCCATCTCAAGGGCATGTGCTCCCTGCCCTGCTCCACACTGCAGATGAGCTCACTGGAACAAGAGGCGAGCTGACGAAGGAGCTGCAGAAAACACTGGTGCATTGCTCACTGGTTGCTAAAGCAATAGGGGCATCATGAGACTGCATGCAAGAACACGGATCGTTTTACTGCTTCAAGCACAGAAGCACAGCGAAGATCATGACTGCTCCTTGCAATTACCCATTTTTAGCCCGTTTCATGGGGGCATTAATTCTTCCGCGCAAACTGGGCCCTTCTCCAACCCGCTTCCAACTGGTCAGGCATCCACAATGCCAGCACAGTCTCCATAAAGCAAGCAAGAAAGGTTCAAAGGTACCAGTGAAGAGGGATTAGAGAAGGGAATCAGGTGCCACCTCGCAGCATCTCGGCAGCCTCAGCCCCCCAGATGCAGGAGGGGAAATGCAAATGATCCACACCCAGAGCCTTGGAGGAATAAGCAGGGCATTTTCAGAGGATTTTTAGCTGCAAAACTGCATACCAGTTGCAACAAAGCTGTTAAAACGATCTGTGGATGCCTCATTAGGGACTCTGGCTCATAAGGACCAAGGTGGATTCCACAACAACCTGCTCGATCCTCCACAGAGCACGTGACTGACCCAGCAATAACCACATCAAAAGTCAATAAACGAGAACTGAATATTCACCACTGCATTCGCAACCAGCTGTGACTCAACAAGGTGGCGTCACTTGGTACAACCTGGTAAAGTAACCGTATTCCTTTTCACAGGCAGGCTGACACACTGGTTAAATTACAGTCAGAATACCTGTGTTTTGTGTTTCTTTCCTCGCACAACATGTCCTTCTTGTGAGGTGGTGTATTTGCTCCAGAACGCAAACCCGCATCCTTCGAACCGATGCTGACCACGGACGGCAGCTGACCAGAGCCGCAGCAGCTTGCCCAGACCCTCGCAGTGAGTCGAGATCTGCTTAAACCAGAGGCTCGGAGGGAAAGAACGAAAAAGGTGACGACAGCCCTCGGTGCTGCACAAGACTCCAGCGGATGGGTAACCTCAGGTAACACTCTCACCACGTTTTCCAGCCTTTCAGGGGTAATCTCTCAGCAGCCAGGAGACTGCCTGCGTGTCAGGCTAACGCTCCAGTGCACACATTCAAACATCTAACACAGCCGATGGAAAACTGGCTTCTTCCAGTCAGGCAGTCGGTAGCAGTACAGGGCTCACAGCGACGGCGTCAAGTTAGAAACAATGAGCAACCATTTAGCCTAAGAACATTTTGTGCTACTTCCAGCTTGCTTCCTGAAATCAAATAAAACCATGCACACTCACTTCCAGTCGTCTTCACTGTCAGGTTTTGAGCCAGTCATAACCAATCTTTCCAGCCCCAAGACAAACACACTTAGGATTGCAGGACCAGAAGGGGCAGTGTCCTTCTGAACACGCTCCACCTGAAGAAGGGAACGGGGGTTGCCATCCTAACAGCCCTTACTGTTCTGGTGTTTAGTAACCTTCCTTGAATCTCCACCTTAGAAGTGTTCATGACCTCTTCTTCTGCCTAGAATGATCTTGAGCTTGAACAGCTCTTCTCCCTTCCTGAAATCAAGAGGATCCTTGTTAGACAAACCTGAAGAAGGCAAAGAGAAAGGTCTAGCCTAAAGCCAGTATGCTTTCAGAAAGAGCACAAGCAAGTGCAACAGAAAATTAATTAACAAGCATCTAATTATATCCAAAGCCGTTAAAGGAAATACCAATATTTGTCTTTAATCTGCTGCTTGAAAGCATTAGTTGTTCAGTTTTACAAGGGAGGTACCACGCATGGAACACTCTTTGGCAGCATCTAGGTCAACAGCCCCCCTCCAGGGTGCCTGTGAACATACAAACCCAACTCACGTGTGTGACGGGGTTACCTGCGCAAGCACGTTGGCCAAAAACCAACGCACCGTTAAATTCTAGTCCGGGTAATTACAACAGTACAGAAACAACAGGACGATGATTTGAAAGAAGCAGTTTAATGTTCATTGCAGATCGTGGTTATAATTAATCCAGTCCATATCTAAAATCCTGTCTAAGTGTCAAGAGAAATCAGGTGCAACCTCTAGGCTGTAAGAAAGTTGCCAGCAGGGCCCATGGTACCACGGCTACAGCTCAGCAGGCAGCTCACATCCACCCCGTCGCCCATACCGGGAAAGCCCCCCAGCCACCCAAGGGACACGCAGAGTCCTGCTGTAACCTAGCAGTGACATTTGCCTTTCCTAGCAGCCCAAGAAACTAGTTCCCACCCCCCTAAAAAAGCAGGTTAGATTTTCTAAGAAAGCCAACACAGCTGAAGAATTTTTCTGGGCAGGCTTCCCCCTTCCATCTCCT
>NW_008824900.1:403304-404255 GCF_000699105.1 Pygoscelis adeliae | reverse complement strand
CTGAAGGCCAACCTGCAACAAGACAAGGTGTAATGATGGCAGGACTATTCGAGAAGATCCTGCACCCCCTCCAAACAAAACAGGGGGACCTAGCTCCCTCCATCACACAGCCCTGAGGATGTCACAGCCAGCAAGTCATCGGACACACGCAGAACTCGAGTCTCTGAATGAAAAGGCTACGCTACACCTGTACCCGAGAGGGAACCCAAACGGCCGCTCTGCAAAGCCTTTAGCCTGCCTGGAAAAGCCCAAGCAGAACAGAAACTTAGAAAAATCTGTAAGCGAATGGATGCTGTAGGAGAAAAGAGCACCTGAATTTCCCTGATGACTCGTTTTGTGAGAAGAACGAATAAAACTCTTTAAACAAGTCAAACCAGGCCAATCTCAAAAACCAGTCTAAGACAAGGTGAGTCACGGGCTCATCCCAACTTCACAAAAGCGGCACTGCTGACAACTCTCTAACTTTTCATATCGTCCCCCTTTGGAAAACAAATACCCATGTAGGCCACGTCGGTCCAACGGCTCCTAGGCGAGAACCACTACCATTTTAAGGAGTTAAAGAAGGTTGTGACGTGGGAATTTTTCCATCCTATATTCCACCAGATCTGATTTTCCTCCCGCGTCGCCTCCGAACTCCGCCGTCGCTTCCTCTTAACCAGGAGGAGATGCCCCGCTTGCCGCAGACCGACGACTTGCTGCGGTCACGTTTCCAGAGCGGAGAGGCGAAGCCTCGCTCACCTACCACGTCCAAAGGGCAGCGACCGAGCCGGGCGGCCGCGGACACCGACAGAGGGACGGGCGGGCAGGCTACTTAAGCGCTAGATCCAGGGCACAGGGCCCTCCTGCGTCCTCGCACTTCAGCCAAACGGCGCACCGCGACGGCCTTATACCACAGGCTTAGCCCACGAAGATACGTCCGTCGGCTCCCTCCACCAAGGAGGCCCCGAAGCC
>NW_008824900.1:399154-401117 GCF_000699105.1 Pygoscelis adeliae | reverse complement strand
CTGCGGCTCGCTGCCAGCAGGAGAGGAAGACGGTAGGCCTCCCCGGCCACAGGTCCATGTGGTGTTCACATGGGGAAACCTCTCCTGGCTTCCTCCTCCCGCGGATAATCCCCGCGGGAAAGTGAACGGAGAGGCGTCTGAAGGAAGAGGCACGAAAGAGCCCCCACCGACATCCCAACACTGAACCCTGTCCCCTCCGGCACGGAGGTCTTGCAAAGGTGCAGGGAAGAGCCCCCCAGGCTCCCCTTGTTAAGGGAGGCACCTTCCTGCACGTGCGCTACAGACGGGCCCACGCTGCAGAGGAACCGGGGACCCAAATTCCCAGCGGCGGGGTTGGGGATCCCCGGGGGACACGAAGGAGCTGAGGTGGCACGTGTGGTATCTCTTAAATTGGCCTCGGGAGCAGGAGACCGGCACGGGAAGAGGGCTGGGGTGCAGGGAGACAGGACACGGCAGAAAGCCAAGCCTGCCGGCACGGGAGGATTTTGCGATAGTGAGCGGGCGGCGGGTGGAATTTGCTGGCCGTAAACACAAACTAAAACACGCCCGGCAGGAATAAACAAACAAACCCGCAGGGAAACGCGCTTCCGGCTAGTTATTACCCTTGCAGTTGTTGTGGCCACCCCGAGCACAGCAGCTCTGCGCCGGCGGGGCCGCGTGAGGCATGGGCTGCGGGGGGGAACGGGTGCTGGGGGCGAGGACAGAGCAGGACCAGACCTCGCTCTGCTGCACCCCACGGTGCCACAGGGCTGGGAAGGACAGGGAAAAGCCAGGGAACTAGCAACGGCCACGTCCTACCGGCAAACCACGGGCGCCGGGCACCCTGCACCCGGCACAGGGGAGACCTGGGCTCTGCCTCGGCAGTAACGGTGCCTGGGCGCTGCCCGCTGGCAGGGATCGATGGATCCTGCTGGCACCCGGAGCGATGGTGCCTCTTGCTCAACCAGCCTCTCCGTGCAAGAGGTTTCTCGTGACAGAAATTGCACAGAGAGGGAGGGATGGAGTCTGCTGAGCGGGAAAGCAACGCCCGGCCCACGTGCCCTGTCCCGGAGCGTGTCCCAGCTGCTCCCTGCCTGCATGGGGAGCTCGGAGACGCTCCTCGGTGCTGGGAACAAGCACCCGGGCAGTGCCCTGGCAGCAGCGGGCTGATGCAAACAGCTCACGGTGCCACCAGGAGCCCCAGACCAAGCAGGGCGAACCCGTAACCCCCCACAGCCTCACCCTGCACGCCAGCAGCCGACTTGGGGCTCGGCGCAGGAGCAGACCCGGCAGAGCAATGCCCAGCGGCTCCGTCTCCCCGTGCCGTGCTGGGAACCGGTTGCCAACCGGCGGCCAGCTGGCCGCAAGCACGGGGGCAAAGCGGAGCCATGTTCGCGACAGGGCGAGGAAGGGAATGTGCACAGGGACAGAAGACAAGGGTCGCTCTCCCCTCCTGCGTCCCGAGCACCAAGAGCATCCTGCCCTTCCCCAGCCCAAGGAGGCGCCCGGTCTCCGTCCCCTCTTGGCAGGCAACTGCCCCAAAGCTGTCCCCTGAGCTTTTTTGGGCACAGAACCAGCCACCTTCCTTCTGCAGCCATCCGTGCTGCTCACTGGGAACCCGGCACCGTACAGGTTAAGCGGGGAAGCCAAGGGGAGAGCCGGCGTCCCAGCAAGCAGCGGGGCACTGGCACTGCCGAGCACCGGGGCCGCCCCGGGGAAGCGGCCACGGCGGGGGGGTTTTGTTCATGCAAAACCTCCACCAGTGGGAAGGTCCCTCCCGGGCCACACAGCTCTCCGGAGCTCGGAGGAAGCAGTCGGGCCCCTGGGGGGGTTATTGTCATCTGGGAGGGCAGGGGCCTTTGCCGGAGAATCTCTCCCCCGGGGCCCTGCTCGGTGAGACGTATGTGACAAACTACAATAGCAGCGGCATGCCAGGGACGGGCTCAGCCCTTCCGCTCCGAACCCCAGGGCCCCGAGCGAGCGG
>NW_008824900.1:396913-398901 GCF_000699105.1 Pygoscelis adeliae | reverse complement strand
GTGGGGACCCAGCAGCACCGCAGCCACGTCCCATGGGACAGAGGAGCGGCAGCCCCCCAGCCTGCGGCACCACTGTGGCTGCAAGAAGCGGCCATAGCCCCACAAACCCTGGTGGTGCCACCAGGCGCGGGTTTTGCACCTTCACCCTTTGCCTCCGGGCTCCCGAGCCCGTATTTCCCCCCCAGTGTGGTGCTGCCAGCCCTGGGCCCTGCACCATGCTGAGGATGGAAAGGGAGGAAGGCCACGAAAGCTGGAGGCCCTCCCTGACATCCTCCAAAGGGATGAAAACGCTCCCATGAGGTACGAGGGAGCCTGAAACCCCAGGTGCCACCATTGTGTGGAGTGAGAGCAGCCAAGCTGGGGAGGACCAGGACAAAAATGGGCCAGGGCTCCTGCCCCCAGGACCCTGCAGAGCCCCAGGGGTGGTGAGGAGGCCTCAGCTCCTGCGCCAGCTCGGCCGTCTTTCCTGCTGGGCAAAACCCATCCAGGAAAAGGTGAGCCTGGAGCCATTCTCCAGCACAACCAGGAGAGGAGCAGCAGGGTAGAAGAGGGATCCTTCGGCTGTGAGCCCACCTCCTCTGCCGGCTCTCAGGGCTCCCTACTGCTCGTTTGCACGCTCACCGTCACCGCAAGTCACGTCACTATGTCCCAGACCCAGCTGGCATCCACTACATTGCTCCTTCCCGCAAAAACCTGGATGAAAAAAGGGAGTTCTGAAGCTGGACACGTTTCACACACGTTTCTCCAGCTACCGCGACCTGCCCTTCAGGAGTCTCCTTGGACATCTCTGCCAGGGAGGCAGCTACAAGCACGCCCGTGTAAACAAGGAAGTATGTTTGTCTGCAAACCTTCCACTCACCAGAGCAGCTCATCCAAAGTCCAGCTGCTCAGGGGTTTATTACCCGGTGAAGCAAGTGGCTTTGTCTCAGTTGTCACCTCCCCGGTGCTGTCACTTCGTTTGTCGGGTACTTGTAATTACAACAACAAGGTTCAAGAACCCTGGAGACTACACGAAGAGTTATTCCTCACCAGAAGGAGTGGTGAGCCCATGAACTTTGCCTCCCTAAACGCTGCCCTGCTCCAAAGGGCTCGCAACCCTCCCCGAAAGCCCCGCCGGGCTGGGGCCAACCCTTAAAAAACGTGACTGCAAGGTTTATAAAAATGTCTGGTTCTCTCTGATTAAAATAATCCTTCAGGAGATTTGTTTTCCCAGCTGTATTTACACCTTGCTGGCTACAGATGTCCTCTCGCTGCTTCCCTCTTGGGGTCATCTCGACCTTGTAAAAAGGACCGGTCACCTCTTCACGCATCCCACTGCCACCATCGTGCAGCTGCGCTCTCACTCCGATTTGGGCAGCGACATACATACAAGGAGGAGGAATCCCCTTGGCCTCGGCATCCTCCAAGGCCTGGAGTACCCTGCATGGCTACTGAGGGAGTTGCGGAAGACTTACCGGGTGGTCAGATTTGGACAATACTGGGGCAATTTGTGTCTGAGCAGCGGAGGTTGCAAACCCCTCAGGTTGCAAACGCGTGACTTGCCTGAGCTTCGGCCATTAATCCTCACGGCTCAGAAATATCCGCAGCCCTACGCGAAACGCCAGCCAGGGTCAGAGGTGTTAGCGAACAGACCGCTCGCGGCGAGGCCAAGCCCCGACACAAATTGCAGGAAAGAGCCCCGAATCGCTCAGGAAAGGCGGAGGAGGCCGGGGGGGCCTTCCCCAAGCCCTGCGGAGCCAGCGGTTCCCTTCGTCTCGCCCCGCGTTCCCCTTGCTTTATTGCCTCCCCGCCACCCAACCGCGTGCCCGTGCCTGCTTATCGTTTCCCGGTACTTCGCCACACCACGGTGTCCCCCGCGGGCGCTGCTGCCCGGGCTGCGTGCTTTCATCTGCTGTGGCAATGCCCCGCTCTCAAAGGATCCTTTCAAGCTGCCGGGAGCCCCCCGGGCACCTTCCAGAACCTTCCCCCCGCTGCCGGCCCTCCACCTC
>NW_008824900.1:394646-395055 GCF_000699105.1 Pygoscelis adeliae | reverse complement strand
TTCTGGGTGCCCTGTGCCTCCAGAGATCACCGGAGCTAAAGCACAGGGAGCAAAGGGGGGGAGTGCGGCAGCTGTAGCAAGCAAAGCTCTTTCTAAATAGGGTTTGTTTTTTTTTTCTTCTGCAGCCCCAGCAGCTCTCTAGTCTGGAGCTGATGGATTTGATGCTAATGGCACCTTTATAATTGAAGTGTCTGCTTTGTGATGCAGGAGGAGGTCTGAGTCAGTCTGGAGAGCGGGAGGTTCAGTTCGTATTCATCCCAGTGGCTAGGGCACCTCTCCTTCAGCACGCGGCGCAGGCCGGGCGGGTGCGAGCGCCGCTGGCAGGCCTCCTAGGCGTTGTTCGGGGGTTGTTCTGTAGCGTGGCGGCTGTCGGATGGATCGGGCACGGAGGCGGTTCATCGCCGTGCAG
>NW_008824900.1:388382-394582 GCF_000699105.1 Pygoscelis adeliae | reverse complement strand
GGTCAAGGAGCGAGCGGGCGGGCGGGTGGGTGTGCGGGGACGGGTGGAAAGCCGAGCCGGCGTTCCCCTCCACCGCGCCCGTTTAATACCACGGTCCGCTGATGGGAGCGCCGTTGGCGGTGGATGTGTTGCATGTGTAACGTGCTCTGGGTTTTGTTTACTAATACAGTTTGACAGTGGCCCTCTGGGACAGGCGGGATCTGCTTCCACCACCTCCGCGCGCGTTGCAAAAGAGCTGGGAACGGACGGCAAAAGTTTAACTTTTCTTTCAGAAGGCGTTTTGCAGAACTTTGCCACCGTTTGGCGAGTTGCACAAGTACAAACAGCCGTCTCCTGCCGGCTTGGCACTCACATGACTCAGAGGAAGCTCAGCTGTAAACAAACGTGCTGCGATGAGCAGTTACCATGTTCCCACTCACTTTTGGTGCAACGGTCAGATAATTCCCTTTGCAAAATGGCCGCTGGGCATGCCTTCTCTGGGGAGCTGCGCTGGGGAGGTGTCGTCTCCTGACTCCAGCGTGCTCTCACCTCTTGCCTGTGATATTCTGAGGCTTTTGTTATTCTAGTGCGGTACCCATCTGCTGGCTGGCCCAACGTCTGCAGCGAGTATAAATTGGTGGAGTTCAGGCAAGTTCAGTGCTAATTTACACTGCCTTCACTCGTAGTCTCCTCCGATTCAAAGTGCTACTCCAGGGTCACGGTGTGAGTCGGAGCAACCCTGAGGACGTTGCTCCTGCCTGTAAGACCACCGTGGGGAGAGGTATTCCCAACAGCCAAGACGAGCTAGACTGCCCGAAGACAAGACAGCAGGAGCTAGGTTCTCCCAGCTCTGTGCCTCTGTCCTGGCCGGCGCACTCCTGACATCCATCTGCCCTGGCCAGGACCTTTCCTATGTGGGCACGTGCCCCGCTCGCTGCTTGTCACAGCCAGACAGGGAGCAGGAGCCTGGGGTGTTGGGTCACCGGCAGGAGGGAGAGGGAGGCTGCTGTGAAACACGGACAGCTTTGGGCTGGTGGGACGCTGATGTTTCGGGACCGCTTTCCTGGCCTGGGGCTGCTCTGGGGCTGCTCTGGGGCCGCTCTGGGGCCGGTGGGGGAGGATGCGGTGGGGGCTGCAGAGAGGGTTTGCTGTGCATGATGTCCTGCCGACCCTGGCAGACCCGGAGTTTGTCCGGGGGGAAGGAACGTGATCCAGGACAGCGAGCAGGGCGGGAGGTCAGGAAACCGTTGGGGATACAGCTGCCTTCGATGTGGTGCAAGCTGATCAGAGCCTGTACTGTAATCAGGGGCTTGACAAGGAAGCCGTTTATTTTGCATCCCCTCCATCCCTGGGGAACGGGGCAGTTTGTGGGTAGCGAGATCACCTCTCCCACTCTCTGTGACTCCACTCGTGTTCACGGGGACCCGGGGCAGGCTTTCTCGTGGCACGCCCAGTGTAGTTCGCAGCTCTCGCAGTGCCGTGAGCTCTGCCGTGCTTCCAGGGACAGCCGCAGTGGGTGCCAGCAGGGATGGCCGTGCCAGCCCAGCCCTCTAGCAGCTGGAGCAGTGCCATGACTGATCGGAGGGGGAGGTTTACAGGTTGAAGAAGGCGATTTGGAGTGTCTCTGGGTGAGGGCTGGCACTTTGCCTCCAGGGCCGCAGGTGCCAGCACTTTGGGAGAAGCCAGGGAGGGCCGCAGATACCTCCACCGTGGCTGGAACCCAGCAGGCTATCAGGGAGACATTTCAGAGTTTGCAGAGTCTCATGTCAGGCTGGGCTGAGCAGTGGGTCAGGCTCCTTCCCAGGTAGAAGAGTATTAATTGGCTTTGTTACGCCCTGATTGCCCCTGAGGCTGCTTGGGAAGGATAAGAAGACATCGGCTTTAAAAAAAACACCCATTCCTTCCTTTTTCCTGGTGCTAAGTGTTGTGTCTCTGTTCAGTGTAGTGAGGTTGTGTGTGGGAAATGAGGAGGAGCAGGTGTCTGGCTCTGCCCATTGTGTCCATGGTTGGATTTCCACTTCCTCTTCTGATTTATTTATGTTTTATCGAGCCCCTTTCCCTTTCCTCTGTGGCTCAAGGGCAGGGTGCCCCCAGCACCGTGCACGAGGCATGGGCTGATCCCCTGTGCTGGCATCCGATCCCCTGTGCTGGCAGCGGCTGCGGCTCACACGTGCAGCTGGGAAGCGGGTGCAAGTGCAGCTTGGGCAGTGATGGGCAGGGGATCAAACAGCACCCGGGGTCCTGTCTGAGCGGCTGCAGAGGGCTGGGTGTCCCGCTCCTCCAGGCTGAGTTTGTTCTGCTCAGCATCTAGGTCTCCTTGCGCTCACCTCCCCACCTGGCCCCTGCAGCCGTCCTCCCTCTGACTCGGTCACCGCGGGCGCTTCTTGGCACCCTGGCAGGATCTCTGTGTGATCCGCCTCCTGCGAAGCTCCTGTTTTTGCATCCTGGGGGGGACACGGTGGCCTGGTCGCCTGCCAAGCGTGGCCAGGCAGTGGGAGCGGGGCTGCCCTGCTCCCGCTCGCAGCCAGGGTGACACCGGCAGTGGGGCCTTTGGTCCAGGGTCAGGGCTGAGCTGTGGCTCGGGCTCCTTCTCAAGCGGAGGAGCCTTAATTGGCTTTGCTGTTGCACTGTTGCCCCCGGCACTTGTGATGCTGGCTGGAGACCAGGCAGCATCAGCAGCTTTGGTTACATGTGTGTCCCTGGCACCCTGTGCCACCGAGGATGTTGGCGCGTGGGCCTCTCGCCTGCCTGGGTTGGGGCTGCTGCAGGTCCTGGGGAGGTGGCAGCCATTCCCCGCAGCTGGAGGGACCCAAGCAGCGGGCGTTGTGGGCAGAGGGGTTGTTTCTGCCACGCTTGGAAATGGGCAGATGGAGGGGAGGAGACGCAGCAGTTTAGGCAGAGGGGCCTGCGATGGTGGAGTGCTTCCTCCACTCAGGTCATGGCTCTTATCCCAGCACCAGCAGGGATCGGTGGGCAGCTCAGGGGGACAGCGGGGACCTTCTCTGCCCCTGTCTGCCGATGGCACAGTCCCAGATACAAGGCCGCTTGGAGAATAGGAGCACAGAGCAGATTTAATCAGCTTATGGTATCTGGCTGTGCCCACACCTCTGCCTGTACTTCCCGTTCACCGTTTCCCCCCTTTCTTATCACGATCCTTTCTATCTGAGCGATAGCACGCGTGGGTGTTGACATCAGACCTCGCCCAGGACGAAGGGTAGCACGGTGATGGGGGTGTCGCTGCCTCAGAAGTGTCCGTGTCTCCGTGGGCCATTTCCTTGATTCATAGAGGTGTGCTGGCCTGTTCAGATCTGGTCTCTGGGGCCACAGCCCCTATTCCTGCTTTATGGCCGTCACTGAAATCCGATGGGTCCTGCCTGCGGGTGCCAAGGGCTCTCAGGTCGCAGCCTGGCTGGGTGCAGAGTTCGGGTACTGTGTTATTAAATGCAGACGGAGAAATGCAGCTATCATGGGGAAGAACCTCGCCAGCCCGGCTATTGCATGCTCCCCTGGAGGTCCGGGAGCTGCCAGACCCTACAGCAGCAATTGCTTCCCCCACCCAGGTCTGGATCATTGTTTGCAGATATCGCTCCTGGCTGCCACCTGATCTTGCTGACAGTTTACCCTCCTTTAGCCAGGAAACCATAAACCCCGCTGCAAGCGGCCGGCACTGGCTCTCCAGCTCCCCAGCGGGGAGAGTGCAGCCCCTTCACCTTTGCAGGGCCTGCCAGCCTGGGTGTTTTGGGGCAGAATAGTTTTCCATCAGACCGGTAAGCTGAGCTGACTTGTTCATCCCGTCCCCGGGTGTGACACAGGAGCGTGTGGCTGTGGGCACCGGGACGAGGAGTGTGTGTGGTGGTAGGACTGTGGCTGCTGCAGTCACGCAGGGTTTGGTACAACCTGCCTCTGCTTTTTCCAGGTTTTTATGCCTTTTTTTTTTTTTTTTTAAAGCAGCTTGGGGAGCCCCAATCACTGGCTCGCAGGAAGGGAGCAAAGGCTCAGGTGGTGTGGCAGTGTCTGGCTGCAGCCCCGTGCCTCGCACCCCGGCTTGTAGACCTGCAGGCCAGGCTGCCCCTGGGGAGGAGATTGAATGGGGGTTGATGGGGGAGGCTTTTCCTCCAGCCAGAACTGAATCCAAAACAATTCTCTAACATTTCTATCGAGTCTGATCTGCAAATGAATCAAAACATTGTTTTCTAGCCCAAACTCAGTTAAAGCCTGGCACAGAACAGGAGTCGGCTTCACCTTTGCCAGTCCTGCATCAGCCCAGTCCTGTGGGCCCCCAAAGCTCCCACTGCCTCCACTCCTCCCAGACCTGGGCTGGGTGTCTGCCCTCCCGGCCAGCCTGTGCCCCCGGCGTTCCCTCCCTGCAACCCCCCCTTGTCCTCTCGCATGCCTGTAGCATGTGACATTTACCAGATTATTACTGGTCTGAACTGGAAGCTAACCAAAAGTATGTCAGTCATAACGGTACCCCGCCTGCAACAGAATTGGAAATGCTCTGGTATATGGGGTGGGCTACTTGTTGCAGCCCCAGCCCTGGGGATCTCCCAGCGTGAATATGGTGACCGTGATCTTGTCCTGTTAAGGACACGCATCTAACCGGTTCCCGCTGGGCTTCCCCTGCTGGGTTTGGATTTGGTTTCCCTCCTCTCCCTGCACGCAGCGGTTGTGGAGCATCGCTGTGAGTTGTGAAATGCCTGCTGGGGTCCGCTCCAGCAGTGGCCGCCTCTCAGCAACGAGCATGGTGATCCCAAATATGTGTGATCCCTTCCTGCCTCCGTGCAAGCAGATGGCAGGCGTGGGTCCCTGCTTGGGGACATGGGAGCAGCTGTGCGCAGCGCTTTCCTGGGCGGGCAAGGGGGCTGCGGGCACGGCATCCAGCCCGCCGAGGCCTGTTTTGGATCATCTTTGGGGAACTGCAAAGCCCTGCCGTTGTGTGCAGGGGTGAGGTGGGTGCCCAGTTTGTGTGCTGGTGGTAACATCGTCTTCCTTTTTTTTTTTTTTAATTTTTTTTTGTTTGCAGGCTGCTCTCAGTGCTTTTTTCCAAGAAACAAATATCCCCTACAGCCACCACCATCAGATGGTAAGTGCTTTCCCACCTCTCCAGCGCTTGCCTGGGGCGCAGCACCAGCTGGCGGGTGCTTTGGGCAGTTGCTGATGCCCAGCTCGCTGCTTCGCAGCTCCAGGGGTGCAGGCAGGGAGGCCTGGCTGGGCACTGCCAGAGCTGCCTGCCAAGGAAGGTTTTCCTGGAGAGCAGCCAGGGGTGGCATAGCCTGTCCTACGCAGTGGGACAGCGGGTCCGGGAGTGCCCTCAGAACCCTGCAAAGGGGTTGGGGCTGCTCCTCAGGGAGGGATCGTCCGATGGAGGATGGTTTGGGCATGGCAAATGGTCCAGACCAGTCCCAACATGGCAGAGAGAGCCTGGGGGGGCCTGGAGCACCGGACCGTTGCAGGCTGTGTAAGCATGAGCAGAGATACGTGCACGCTGCCCAGCCGCACACGCCACTCCTCCTGTGCTTGCTGGAGCGACTGAACGTGCAAACCTCTGCCCCACTGGGGTGTGCGTCTAGTACAGCGTGCTCGCCTGGATGTGTGTAAACACACAAGGGCATGCATGTGCATGGGTGCTGCCTGCCGCCGCTTTCTCCCAGCTGTCCCCAGGCTTGGTCCCTTTAACTCTCGTGCCCTGGCAGCCCGTAATCTGCCTGGGCAGATGTGTCTTAGGGATTTGCTGGCTGCCACGGCCTCATTTGACTCTCCGGGACAACTGGGGATTTGGAGCATGCAGTAAGCGTTCAGAGCAAGTGCGCGGCAGGGCCTGAGCGCGCTCGGTCTCCTGTGGGGTGGGAGCTGAGCTTGAGCCTTGTGCCGGCTGAGCCAGAAAGCTGCAGGCCCACGGTGGCACCAGCGGGTCGTGGAGTAGAGGGGGTCCCCGACCTGGCCGGGCGCAGGAGCGGGTGCAGCGGGGTCCCATCTGGGCCCTCTGACAGGAGCTCTCACCACAGCATTAGTCTTCAGAGCCTTAAATAACTGCTGCTTGCAGGCAGCACCGTCAGCAGAGCGTGCGTCCGGGAGCTCCCATGTGCTGCAGCGGTGGGGGTAGAGGGGTCTTGTGCTGGGCCCTGGTGGGAGGCAAAAGGTGGAGACACACACACACCCCCCGCCTGACCCCGTGTCTCCTTCCCGCAGATGTGCACTCCTGCCAACACGCCGGCCCCGCC
>NW_008824900.1:386060-387622 GCF_000699105.1 Pygoscelis adeliae | reverse complement strand
CCCCCCCGCCCTCGGCTCCACTCAACCGGGTGGGGAGCAGACGCCCCACACGGCTTGTTTTTTGTAAGGAGGGGGGAGAGAGCAAGGACTGTTCCTGCTCAGCCGCAGCCTCCACCCCGCATGCGCCGTGCTCGCTGGTGAGCAGGGCTGGGGGACGCCGGCTCCTGGGGAGGCGCCTGGCCCCTCACCCAGCCCCGGCGATGGGGAGCAGGGGGTGAGCCACGGGTGGCCCGGCTGGGCCAGCACACCCTCCCCTCCACCTCCTGGGATGGGGTTTGCCCCGGGGCTGTTTGCATGACACAGTGTAACCCTAGAGACTGGGATCATTTTTAACCCCTCTGTTCTTTTCTCCCGGCGGCTGGAAGTCTCTCCGGACGCGCCGCAGCCGCTTGCAATACACGCTCTTCTGCTTTGAACCCAGTGTCTTTGCTTCGTTTGCAGCAGCGATGGGATGCGGGGAGCCCCGGGTGTTGCAGGACCCCCTCTCCGAGTGGCGCTGAGTGTGCTGTGCCTCCAAGCTGGGGCTGGCCGCCTCTCCACTGTATGTGTGCTGCTCCAAACACCCCGTCCCAGCCGTGCAGTGATGGCCAGCTGCCTTTAGCCAGGTGCATGCCAGGGCTGAGCCTCAGCAGAAGCCAGCTCGGCTCTGCCTGCTGCCTCACCACATCAGCTGTGGGTGTGAGAGGGGCAGGGGCAGGCTGATGGCAGGGCTGCAGGGAGCCCTCGGTCCTGGGTGTCTTACCGTGACCTGGCTCCTATCCTCTCTTCACCGGATGACAGGGGCCAGGTCCCTTGGAGGTTGCCATCCCTGCTGAGCCCTCTCCCCATGAGGCTGTGCCCCTGCATCCCTGCACTCACCAGTCAATAATTAATTTCAATCTCTTATTTGTGTTGCTAAAATAAACATTGTAGGAGCGATGGTTTCACCCATGCTGCCTCTTGTACAGCCTCAGCAGAGGCTGGGAGTGAGGGCTGGAGCTGGTGCTGGCCCCCGTGAGCTTCCCTGTGCAGTGTTGTGCTGGAGCTGTGTGGCTCAGTCCTGCCCCACCGAGTTGGACTGGGCTGAGCTGGTGGCATCTGGAGCGAGCCAGGGCTGCGGGCCTCGTGTCCTGACTGCGGTGGCCTGAGCACGCTGGGGCCAGCGTGGAGTCCTGCTGGGAGTGGGGATGGTCTGTGAGGCAGGGGCTGCGTGGCATGGAGCCCACCCAGGGGAGACGCAGAGGAGGGATCTAGCCTCAGAAGGAGGCACCTGCCCATGGAACAGGTGAAGCTGTGTGGAGACCTGGGTGGTGGGGAGGGGAGCCTGCCCGTGACTGTTCCAGGGCCACAGGGAGCCATGGGATTGGAAAATCCAGGGCCACACCGCAGACCTGAATGTCTGGCTGGTCAGAGGGCGCTCACAGGGATGTGGCACAGCCCAAAAGTGTCAGGCTGTGGTCACTGCGTCCCCAAGGATGCCCCCTGTGCCCCTGCAACCCCAGGGACCACGCAGGAGAGGCAACAGAGGAGGGAGCTTCTTTATGGTCTGCAGTGTTACCCCACTGCAATGAGCGGCTGGCGGG
>NW_008824900.1:383982-385319 GCF_000699105.1 Pygoscelis adeliae | reverse complement strand
AGGCGAAGTCTGCAGGGTCGCTGCAGGGACAGACGGTGACGAGGGAACTGGAGCTGGACAGCGGCCCGACAGGACTCGTGGGGCCCCCCCGGCTGGCCCTGCCACTCCCTTCGCTCTCCCTGGGCAGGGAGCACCAACGTTACCCCTCCTGCCTAGGGAGAGGGACCCCAAAGGGAGAGAGAGGGACGTGATGGCACCCGGCGAGCCTCACCTCCCTGGCAGCTGCCACGCCAGGCAGTTGGAGCTGCTGGCGCTGGCTGGATGGGGCCGGAGGAGCTGGCTGGCCTTTCGGATGGTCACCAAGTGCCTGCAGATGAGGATGTGAAGGCAAAGTCGGGCAGTGGTCTCTAGTGGAGATGCAGCATGGGGGTCTGTCCTGGGCGAGCTGCACACTACTCACGGCACCGGGGCCATGGCCAGGGGTCTGTTGCAGGAGATGCACTTCACTGGATCGAAGAGCTGCCTCCAGCACAGGGGCGGCTGCTCAGCACCCCCGCCGGTACCCCAGGGACTGTGCGAGGTCCCACGGGTGGCTGGCGCCCCATGGGCAGGGTGAGACAAACGGTCTGGATGGGACGGACAGGGCAGGATGGGACAGCATGGGAAAGGGTGGGGCAGTATATGAGAGGACAGAAGGGGACAAGATGGGATGGAATGGGACCTAGCAGCCCTCACCTCTTGAAGCCGGCGGCACGGTTGGCACTGCAGCAGGGTCCCTGGCAGAGGCACTGCTGGGTGAGCCTCCACACCTGCTCCAGCTGTGCCTGCAGGGGAGCCAGCGCCGCACAGTCCAGCTGCAGGGAGGGCAGGGGGTCTCGTTGGGACACCAGCCCCATTTCAAGGGTTGCTGTTGCCCCTGAGGGACACTGGGGACACCTTGGGACACATGGCCAGGCCATGGCGCAAGGACCATCATCTCTTGGCGTTGGCAGATTCAGGGCTCACCCTCCCCATGCAGGTATGTGCTCCCTGGCCTGGTGCATCCCTCCATCCCCACCACCTCCCCCGGGTGACACTGCTACCTTGGTGTCCATCTCGCTGAGGAGCTCCTCCAGGGCTTTCTGCCTGTCCTGGTCCAGCAGGGACATCCTCTGCTGCAGGTCCTGCATCATCTCGCTCAGCTGGACCATGGCACGTTGCAGCTCCTCCTGGCTCACTTTGGTCTCTAGCACAGCCTTGTCTGCTTTCTGAGGGAGGCATGGTGTCAGCCATCCCCTGCGGAGCCCCAGCCCTGCCACTATCCCCACATGCCTTTGCTTGCTCACAACACCCAAGCCCCGCTCCAGCAGCACCTTGCTAATGGCTGGGGGCTGCACCATTCCCGCGCGCCTCGCGGC
>NW_008824900.1:380244-382991 GCF_000699105.1 Pygoscelis adeliae | reverse complement strand
CTGCTTCCTGCTGCTCCAGCAGCCAGCTCAGCCTGCATGGGGACTCGTGGGCTGGCTCCTGTGAGGGCTTGGGGCTGAGCTCCTGGCTGGAGAGCTTCTGAAACAAAACAGCCCCCAAGGTTTTGGGGAGAGAGAAGATCCCCGTGCCGTCCTGGAGCCGAGGGGCATTGCCAGCAAGGGAGCCTGGCACCCAGGAGCCTGTACGCACCTCGCCAGCGGGCACCCCGCAGAGAGAGCTGCAGCACAGTGCGGTGGCATGCCAGGGGAAGGAGCTCAGCTCCCGATGCACCTCTGCCTGTGACCAGGAGAGAAATCAGCCCTTCTGTCCTGCTCCAGGAGCAGAGAGCCTGGGCAGCCCCCAGGATGGGGAGGGCAATGCCAAACCTTGCCACCACCCCCAGCACCGTCCCCATCCCTGCAGGTCCCCTGGGGCCTCAAAATCTAGAGGGTATAATCCACCCCTGTGTCTGCGTTGCCATGTCCCAGGGTGATGATGCTCTTCTGGCATTGCAGGAGGGACGAGAGCAGTGGAGGTGGCTGGTGGAAGCCACCAGGACACCAGGGCACCCATGGATGGATGTCCCTGCTCCGGTGGCTGGGAAGGTGACATGGACCCTGCCAGAAGAGCCTTGTGGGGCCAGATGCTCGCCCAGGCAGGTCACTGCGGCCAGGGCAGCCCTTGGGAGGCTTGAGTGCATTTTCCATAAGGATTTGCCAAAGCCTGACCCTGGACAGCTTGGGGACAGTCCCAGGGGCTGAGTGCCTCTGTGCACGGTGCCGCAGACTCCCAGCCCCTCTGCCAGGGCTCCCCCCACTCACCATTTGGTCCAGGATGCTCCGCAGGAGGTGGCCGTGCTCGTCCTGCTGCACCGACTGCTCTCGCAGCTCCTCCAGACCAGCCTGTTAAACAGAGGCATCAGGGGGTTCGGCATCCACAGGGTTCGGGAATGGTGAGGGTCAGCATCAGCAGGGACAGACAGGGATCGGCAGCACCCACCCTGGGCCAGGGCTGGGCTCCCTGGCTGCAGGCAGTGTCTACTCAAAACCCCCGGGCTCCAGGGCAGATCCCCCATCTCCCAGCTTAGCCTTGGGGTGGGAAGGAGCCTGAGCTTGGGACCTCATCCCTGTCACCCTGTGCCACCTGGCCATCCATGCAGGTCCCTGGGGAGCCCAACAGCTCTGCCAAGAGATCTCCGGCAACTAGCCCAGCTTCATGCATGCACCTTCTGGAAATTGTCCTTCAGGAGCTGCAGCTCCTCCTGGAAGCCCTCGACAGTGGTTTTCAGGGAGCAGATCGTGGTGAGCATCTCTTGCAGCATGTCCATGACCTGAGGAACATGGGTTTGGCCAGTGATGCTGGGTCCCCGTGGGCTCCGGGGGACATGGGGAGAAGGGAGGCTAAGTGGTGCACAGTGAAGACCCGGGTTTGGGGGTGTCTCTGGGACCCAATGGAGCTGCCACAGCATCGGCCACATCTGGCAGGCCCATGGCCATGCCCACGGAGCTCCCCCAAACTGAGATGGAAGACACTTGAAGGGGACAAGCTTCCCAGCTCCAGCTTCCTCGCCCCGGCAAAGCGCTGTCACCTTTTCCTTTTGCTCTGTGGTTGTGCTCAAAGCCAAGGTCATGCCATGTGACATGGGACCAGCTTGGGGCTGCCCGTTCTCACAAGGGATGAAGTGCTGGGTTTGCTGTGGGCCAGCCCCACGCTGCCTGTGGAGAGGACAGCCAGGCACAAGGCCACCGCAACTCATCCTTGCACTGCAACGTGTGGCTTGGGGGGGGAAGACAACTCTGATGTTACATGTGTTGTGTTTCCCACTCAGAGTCTAAACGTGAGCGGCCAAATAACTTGAACTTGTGCTGTTGGCAATGTCTCCCATGGGATCCTGCCCTGGCGTGGGGAGAGCCTGCTGTGAGGCAGCACCGCTGTCGCCCGCAGCTCAGCCACTCACTGTGCCGCAGGGAAGAGAGAAGGGGAGCCCGACGGGAATGCTGCTGTCGCTGCTGGGGGGAGTGGGAGCTGTGTGCTCCCGCCCACACCCACCCCAGCCCCAGGCACGGCTGGGGGACCCTTGCCAGGACAGGATGGGACCCAACAGACCTAAATCTCAGAGCAAGTACTGATGGAGCCTCAGGGGCGGGTGAGAAGTGACCGAAACCACCTTTGGCCAGTGGCTGTGTTAAATACTGCTCTTTAATAAGTGGAGCTGGGGCCACCACAGCCAGAAAGGTGCCTCCATGCTTCTCTGGGCTCCCTGGTCCTGGGGCAGCAGATGTCATGGCAAGGGCAAGACATGACGGGCATGTCACTGTGTAGGGCAGGACACTACATAGGGCTGGACCCTGCGTGTGGCAGGATGCCGTGTCGGGTGGGACACTGCGTAGGGTACAAGATGGGGCAGGTCACTGCATGGGCAGGACCCTGCATAGGGCAGGACGCCACCCAGAGCAGTACATCATGTAGGGCAGTGCGTGGCGTAAGCCAGGACACCAACGTAGGGCAGAACGCTTGCGTAGGACAGGAGACTGTGCAGAGCAGGACACTCTGTAGGGCAGGACACTGTGTAGGGCGGCACGTGGCATAGGGCAGGACCCCCTGTACGGCAGAACCCCGCGTAGGGCAGGACGCGGCACGGGGCACACCCCGCTGCGACACTGTAGGGCAGGACCCACACGCCAGCGGCCCGGCAGCAGTGATGCAGCAGCGGGACTGGCGCCCTGCCGAGGATGGGCACCCTCCCGAG
>NW_008824900.1:379531-379740 GCF_000699105.1 Pygoscelis adeliae | reverse complement strand
CCAGCACCATCCGCCGCTGATAAGAAAAAAGAGGGGTGAAAATAAACCCCCGGTTCACTCTCTGGGGGAGGACCTCGCTTCTCCAGGCAGAGGGAAGGTCTCGGTGCTCTGCCGCGGCCGGAGTGTTTGCTGCGGAGCCAGGCGTCCCGGGGAGAAGAGGTATGGATAGGTGGTAGTACGGGCCGGGGAGAGGGGCAGGCAGCCCTGGT
>NW_008824900.1:363417-379083 GCF_000699105.1 Pygoscelis adeliae | reverse complement strand
GGGGATGGATAGGTGGTAGTACGGGCGGGGGAGAGGGGGAGGCAGCCCTGGTCTCGGGCTGGTCTTTAACGCTCTCCGTAGCGGCCGCAAAATGCTGCAGGGTGCTGCTAAAATCTTACAAAGCCTCAGCTTTGCGCCCTCAGCAATGCAGGGAAGGGTTGGGACGGGAGGATCGGGATGTGCTGGAGGGCTGGAGCAGCGGGCGCGGGATGAAATTTAATCTCTTGGAAGGCAAGGTTGTGTACTTGGGAAAAGACTTTCTGCTGTAAGACGAGCGCTCCGGCCCGACTGAGGTCGTGCCAGCTTGCAGAGAGGACGGCTGGGAGCTGCCAGCCGGGCACAGCTGTGAGAAGAGCAAATATGATCCGTTACCCAGACAGATCCCCGGGAGAGGAGGGAGCCAGGCCTAGGTACAAGTGTGTGGGCTTCCAGTCATCCCTGCTCGGCAGAGATGAGCTTGGGCTGGAACTGCCCTTTCAGTGATCAGGAACGATGAGCCCATTTTAGAGGAGCCGAAAGAAGCTCGGATGTCTTGACAAGCAGGAAGAGAAATTATGATGATGGGGATGATATTGTCCATCAGCACACTGGCAGTGTGAACCCTGTGAAACAAGGAGAGCTCATTCAGCTAATGGGTAGCGCAGCGCAACAAGAAATACCAATGAATAAATGTTAGTGGGAGCCTGGTGAGATCCTTTAGAGTGGCGAGATCTTGGTTCTGCCTCCCAAGGGGACTGGAGAGGCAAAAGGGTAGGAGCTGTTAAGGCAGCGTTCAGTTGCTTTATGAAAAGCACAGGGGGTTGTGATTGCTGCTGAACGGAGGGATGGGGCTTGGGACCCCGGGAAGAACTCCAGGGCCGTGTGGGGGAGCGGGAACAGGCAGGCTGGGATGGGCACCGCCGTGCTGGTGTCCTCTGGATCGTCTGCAGGGGTCACGCTCAAGGTTAAACTTCTCCAAGTTGCTGCAAGCGTAGGTGTGTGCCCCTTGGCCCAGGGCGTTACTGGAGAAGTTGTTCAGAGATGGTCTTCCTGCACCAGTGAGAACTGGTGAGGGGACTGGCGGTTGTCACGTTCCAGGCTGAGCCTAAAATACCAGGTGGTTGACTAGGTCAGGCACAATGATTTTAAGTAGAAATGTTCTAAATTATAATTGTGGTATTTTGGGGCTGTATGTAAAACTTGCTGAGAAACACTTTGTGAATATGCAGGATGCCCTCCTGTTTGTTCCCTTTCAACCAATGTGCTTGAAATGGGGCTTTCATTTCAGCGGGGGCCCTTCTGCTTTCCAGAGCGTGTGGCTGGAGTGGGCGGTAGGGGAAACTAGAGTGAGTGTTACGTAGCGTAATATATAACCATAGTATGCCGTTCATTCATTCATAGGAACTAAACAAACTCGGGTCAGTGTGGAAAGCGCAGGCTGAAAACTTCCCTTTCCCAAAGGCTTCTCTGTCTAAATGTTGTAGCGATGTCCATGCGCCTCAGGAAATCCCCGGAAGCGTTTAGTGATTTACCTGCTCTGTTCTCCTTAGGCATTACGCGAGGAAGGAATTCCGGCTTGGAGGCAGGGAGGCAACGCCTTTAGGAACTGATATGAGGCTGTCTAGTGGTGTGGCTTGAGCACAGATGGGGGATGAGGCTGTAACAAGGGCAGGGTGATGGAGCAACGTCCCCAGATGTCCCCTGAGTGATGCCAAGTGGAGCAAACATGCTCAATCCTCCCCAGCTGCTGTTGTACGGGTGGTGGGGCTGCGGTGGCTGTGTCTGCTCCGGGCTGCACTCAGGGAGATGCTGGGAGAGAGGATGTGCATGTTCGTATGCTGAGTACTAAAAGATCTTGCTACAGGCGTGACTGGGACAGTTAACAGAGAGGGAGCTTCTCTTTCGGACCCTGAGCCCTTCCTAAGAAGGTGGAAGACCGTTCTGAGCTTCTTGTTGTGTTCCCTCAACAGGTCCTGCACCTGAAATTCAGTTCTGAAATTCAGTTCCTCGTGTTCCTGTTCTGACTGGAGCTCTGTCTCAGCTGCTGTTATGAAAGGAGGGAGGGTGTCTCTGTCAGCGCCGTGTTTTGGTTTATAAGCGTGTTTTTGAAGCTCGCGTCCTAATCAGCTGCGCTTTCTGTGCGTGGGAAACCACGCGGTGATGCAAAGCGCGGCGACTGCTTTCCTTCTGGATGAAGCACAACTGGCAGATGCGCTCTGGGAGCGCGGCTAATGCACTCCTGTAGCTGAAGGGCATTCAGCCGGGGGCCGGACTAGAGCCTGTCCACAACACCCACACTGTATGTGTTTCAGGGGGGTTTGGGTCCTTGGCACAGTGTTGTCATCTGCAGAAGTGTTCCCATTGCCAGTGTTACTCACTAACGTAGCGAGAGAAGGGACGAAAGTAACTTTATTATGTAAAAGATTATCTTTTTTCCCCTTCAGATGTGAATTTAGCAGATAAATACTTGTATTTAAAGGATGTGGTTGATGCAGAGATCTTTTGGTATGGGGATGAGTGGTTTTGGAAGGAGATACAGACTTCTAGTATCTGCTCTGTTCCAAGACCATTTTTTTGCTTACGGGTAAAGAGAAGTGTGAAATTAGGTGTTCTACGTCTGTTTGTGGTACCATTGTAAAGCCCTACATTTCATTTCTTATAATTGCTTTAATCAGGAGAGAATATCCTAGATTGAAAGAAGCTAAGTTTTTTAAACTCTTTTTAACAGCGTTTTTTGTAGGGTCTGCAACGGGGCTGTGCATCACTTTTGCTGGTATTACCACGGCTCTGTACCTGTGCTGAATGTACCGTCAGTACTGTGATAGTTTTTCTGTGTGCAGGCTCGCATTTACTCAGCTTTGCACCAAGCCGGGGAAAAGATTGATGGCTGCCAGGTGAGACAAGGAGGAAATAGTATTTGTGTAATACGGCGATTAAAATAATAACGAAGGCAGCAGGACTGAATGTACCTTTGAGCTTCTAGACGGGTATGCCAACTTCTCATCAAACTGCGATGAGGTGCTCTCCCAGACTGATCTGTGCAAAGCTGCTAAAAACAGGGAGGACAGGAGTGTTGGAAAACAACAAATAGAGGCTGATATGCCTCATGGCTCTTAGCAGCAGTCAATCACGTTCTAAAAGGAAAGATTTTGGTTATACGGTACTCTTCCCTTCTCCCTGATACAGTAAAAGTGATGGTTTGTAGTGGGAACTTCAGTGGTTCTGCAAATCGTTGGAGGTTTTTGGTTGGTTTTGCTTCCAGGACCTGATTTTGCAACTGTTAGGCGGCAAAGTACTCTAGCCTGAAACCTTTCAGAGCAAGGCACCTGAGCACCCAAGTTTGCAAACACAGATGTGTGTGTACCTTTTTTTCCTTCAAAAAGCAGATGATGAGCAACTTCTGCCTTGGGATGTGATACTCACCTTGCTGTTTTCCTGTTGCTCCTGATCAGCACTCGGTATCCGTCCCGCAACTGGAGAGAAGCAGTGCGATTTTCATAAGCAGTGTCAGATCTTTGCATGCTCTGCAAAGGACGTATCTCCCTCTCTGATCAAAGGGAACGCAATTAGAGCAGGTGCCGTAGGAAACCACAATCCATTTTCTCAGCAGTATAAAGTCTCTGAGGCAGGGGGAGCAGTTTTTACTTCTGGCATGAAACGCTCAGGGAAAGTCTTTGCTGTTACAGTTTTGCTTTGGGCTCATTCATTCAGAGCTGCCTCGTGGCTGCAGTCTAAAATTTGTTGTATTTGTGATGGTGAAAAAGGGCCGTTTGAGAACCCAGAGAGTACAGCGGGCCTGTGCTGGTCATAGATACGGGTAGAGGGTGGAGGTAGGAAGGAAACTGCTTCATGCCACACATCTGCCGCGTGCGGCCCCACTTCAGTGCAGCTATCTTTAATCTGAACTCTCTTAGCAGGCCTGAATTTAGAGTAAGAAAATACAAGAAATAACCCCAAAAGACGGCAATGTAATTAGCATCTTAGGAATTGTGAGGAACAGCTGCCGGCCGTGTGTGTTCGACTTTGTACCTCTTAGCATGATGAAACCTGAGATGATCAGAGAATGAAGAAATGAGCTGGGGCTTTCCCTGCAAATTAAGTAATATATTTCTCTGTTATCTATTGTGATTAGTAAGGTAACTCTGCATTAGTAATAGTTATATTTCCTTTACCTCCTTTATACGTAAGAAAATGGAATAATACCCAGTTCTTTTATAGATTAAGAGAATTTAAGGTAAAGCATTTGTGCTGAGATGGTGGTCCCTCTGCCCTGAACCAGTGTGCAGGTAGACATTCCCTATTGTGTATGTCCCCAAACCTTCTTTGATACCTGGTCTCTGCACTTAGAAAGATAATCTTCTCTACCTTGACCTAACAGGCTGGCCACCTATTAACAGTTTTGGAAGAGGTGTTCTTGGAAGGAGCGTTCTAGCTTTAAGTTTACACACTTGCTGTTTCGTCTTGCATTCCATCTTACAATCATAAGTTCCATCCATCACATCTTAGCGTGCTACACGCACATCCCATGCTCTAGCTCTATTTCATCTTTATTTACTCGTTGCATTGCGTGGTTGCAGAGAAAAAGAATTTTACTTAAAATTCGAACCATGGGAGGCTGTTTGCGTTGAGACGCTTTCCTTGAGCTCTCGTTCTGGGAGTTAGTGTCAAGGCTGGGTCTACGTGCGAAGGCCTTGTGTTGTAGTTATCCCAGCAAGTCCCAGTGCTGGGAAGAGGTTGGGTCTGTGGGAGCTGCCTTCTCGGCAGGCTGCATTCCCCTGCCCTGCCTGGGATGGGCGGTGGGAGACTTGCGGACCTGTGCAGGCTGCAGGGAGAGGCTCTTCGACCGCTGCAGAGGGGGGTAAGTTAGGCTCTCTGAGCTCCCCCCATGGTTTATACTGGCTCCCTGAAAAAAAAACAAAAATACAGCCACTCTCAGACTAAAAAGGAAAAAAATGTAAAAAGGATGTAAAAAGGAAAAGCGCAGAGGCTTGCTCTCTCTTGCTGTTGGGCTGCGTGTGTAGGCACAGTACGCTTCCCACCTCACTCCAGATCTCCACCAGTATTGTTCTTGTGAGCGCTGACGTCCCAAAATGGTATCTGCTGCATGTATCTTTACAAAGGAAGCCTTGACTTAACGTCATTTGACAATTGAATCTTTTACCGAGACAAGATGTGGTGGCTGAGGCGCGGTTACACGTCAGTGCATGTTATCTGCCAGAGTCTGGGGACGGCAGGCACGGTCAGCCCGCTCCCTGCAGGGATGGACTCGGAGGGTCTTCCCACTTCTTACCTTTGCATCTTTAATCTGACAGAACCTTACAGTGCAAGATGAAATGAATTGGAGGGTTTTTTTCCCCAACATGTTTTGAAGCACAGTTATTTGATTGAAAAGATACAGCCCCCTCCTGAGTTTGTGAGGGGTAGCCGAGGAATTGTATTAAAAATAAGCCCTCATTGCTCAGAAATCCCTTGTGCTTCCTCCCAGAGCCCCACAGCTGGAGAGCAGGTATAATCTTTTAGATTATGGGTGGGTGAATAAGATTACTGTCCCAGGGAGAATTGCTGTAAAATTTATTTCATTTAGGTCACGGAACAAAGATTGTCATGTGAGAAGATTTGAGCAAAACTTAACCGTGGCCTGGCCTTCCTGGGGGCTAGACGGGCAGTGCTGAGGCTGGCTGCGAGATGGGAGCACTTGTCTTCTGCTCGGCTGTTCACAGAGAGTCGTAGGAAACCCGTCCAAGTCGCTCGTTACCTCGTGCCCTTCCAGTGTGGGTAAGGGAAACGGCTCCTCGCCCTCTGCTAATAGCATCCCTGAAATGGACTGCACTTTCCCTTCCGGAAAGCATTTGTCCAGCCTGTAAGTCTTTGTGATACTGGGATGCGAATGCTGTAGAGGAACAAATAAAGGCAAAGATCAGGGCGTAAGCGGGGAGCAGTTTGTGTCCTGGCAGCCGTGCACGGCCGAGCAGGTGTTGCGTCGAGAGGCTGGTGCCAGGAAGCACCACCAACTTCGCCTGATTCAACCAGAGCTAAATTTGCCGCCCAGGAGCAGAGGGAGGGTCGACTGCTTTTTATGGCAGTACCATGTGTTTGCAGAGCTTTTAAAAATAAAGATTGGCTAATAAAGATTGTTCTGGATTGACTTGCTCATATCTCCAAGACCCAGAACATCTGCTCTCCGTGTTTTCTCTCCTTCCCTTCTGGGTTGTTTTGATGTGTTTGGGTTTTTGTTTTTTTTTTCAAATGGCCATGACTCAGCCCTTCCCTGCTGCTCTCCGAGTTTCCTGGTTTCTGAATAGGCTATTCTTGGGACAGCGGTTCCTGACAGATAGGAACAAGGGGAGTGTTGTGTTGTTTTGGTTTTTTTTTTTTTTCCTCCTCTGGCCTGTCTTAATGCTCTGCTTCCCTCTAATTTTTTCCTTGTTCCCGAATTACTGAATCATCCTAAATCGTTGGATGCCATCTGGGACGTGTTCTTGCCCTTGTACCAAAGGAGCCCTCTCAGGCATGATCCAGGCTGTGATCCTCACACAGCACCAGCTTTTCTTTCGCAGCAGGATGACGGTGACACTCCTAAGAGCATGGAGGGTTATCCTGCTACAGCTGTGTCTGTTGTAATGCTTTTAAACCCCTTGTTTTAGCCCCTCTAATTCCAAGGGACAGCGCTTGGAATGCTCCAGTGATCTACCTTGCAAGGGGGAGATCCAGGTGAGGACCACTTCTTCATGCCATGTCCGTATGATGCAGGTGATACGGTGACTCTCATTGCAGAGCTAAGAGACTGCGCAGTCTGGTTCAAATGCCTAAGCGTGACTTTGGATGCATGCTGCCTCTGTGCATGCTTTCACAAGTAAGGGGAAAATACAAACCAGAATTTAAAAACAATGAAAAAAAGCTTTCTGATTGCTTAATTAGTTATTGGCCCCCCACGGATGGCAGAGGCTGGAAATCTGAAGGATGCTCTCGCTCTGAAACGCTTTGCGATGCAGTTACACAGCTTCTTAACACGGAGGGCTTTTGAATTTCTTCTGAAGTTTATTCCTCTGTGGTGTGGGCTGGGGAAAGTCACCTTCCAGTGGCAGGTAGTACACCCCGGGCCGGGCATGCTGGCCACCACTCTTGCTATGCAGATGGGCGGTTGGAAGTGAACGTGGTGTCTTAATACTAAATAATCTTTCCTGGGTTTTAGTTTTGTTAAGAGCACAGCTCTTTTTGTCAAGACCCAGTTGTATGCGAGGGGGAAGTAGCCTGAGCTGTTGTATATTTTGCCTTGAAAACACAGTTGGCTTTTTAAAAAAACCAGAGGCACTCTATGTTTTCTCAAAGTCTCTGGTTACCAAGAGAAATTTCTCAGTCAAAAGTACTAGAGGACTCAAAACACAAGGGTAGTGTTCTTCTTTAGCATCCCTCCGCGTTTTTGGATATGCTGTATTGTTGTTAAGCCAACCAAGATAAAAGCTTTTCTGTGCGAGGAGGCTTTGAGAACATTCACTGCCGGATTAAATTAGCCTTTCTGAGAATAAATTAGTCGTCGTGATGTAGGCAGCCCTGTGCACTACAGCCATAAAATCCGCGCGTGCTAGTACCCACAGCAGGTAACTTAAACGATAGATGTGATAGCTGTGTTCGGGGTAGTGCTGTTAACTTGAGATTAGATTTCTGGCTGGTGATGAATGAAAATCAGCCCGTTGAATTTTATTGATGATTTCTCCAAATAAGAAGCAGGCCACCCTTTTAAGAGAGGGAAAGGAACCCCTGGGGTTCAGCGCAGCTTCATTTTGGGAGGAAATTGTGGACTAAAGCCAACGCTGTACCCCTGCTGCAGTGACTCTCCAGCCTGGGATGCTTTTGAGGTCCTCAGGGGTCCCAGTCACCCAACACGTGGCAGAAGGGGAGTGTTGGAGCCTTGCCTTAGAGAGGAGGACAAAGACTGGAACACAGAGTGGAGGAAGGCAGTCGTGATGGGATTTCCATGCTGCTGCCGACTCCTTTGGGCTTGCATTTTTAACTGACCACTGGATAAATAGCTGCTGCTAGTGTGTGCGTGCTGCCCTTTTCTTAAAGGTGTGTTCAGTTTGTCTTCTAATTAACTCAGCGCCTTTATTCTGCTCTATGGTATATAAGGAAGTGCTCGCAGGAGGCGTGGGTATGTGCTGAAGGCTCAGCTTGCCTTTCCCACCTGCTCTGCTGTGACCATTCAGCTCCTCCAAAATCTTAACGTAGTCTTTGAGCAGGAGAGTGAAGCTGGGACTAGAGACCATTTCCGTTGCCGTTAAATATCAACTCTTCCCCTGGGCTTGTTGTAGGTCTTCCACAGAGTTGTCATCTGGAGCATATTTGCCTTTTGGGAATGGAGGTTCCCCCAAAGTTCGTGGCTTCAAGTTACAGGTGTTGTTATTTTAGCCTTTCAGGCTCCCTCTTGGGTGCCACGATTCAGGATGCATTAGCGCAGCGGGAGCTCAGTTTTGAGCTGGCTGCTGGGCTATTCTGATGAGAGAGAAAACAGTTCCCAGCTTGTTTAGTGTTGTAGCTGTGGGAGCTGCTCTGTCTTCATCAGGCTCAGGAGGGGATTTCAGTCCTGAATCCTCCAGAGCAGCTGACCTATTTGCCTGCCCTGAGGGCATCTTGGTTTTATGTGCTTGAATTTTCACCAGTCTCATCCCCTGCTGTGAGAGCAGTGACCCAGCCTTAGGACTGTTCGAAACCCTCTGACCAGCGATGTTTTTAATTTAACAGTAAAGCAGTGAGGTGTTGCCTTGACAGAGAGGCAGAGAAAGGGTTTAGAAAAGCTTAGGACAGGGACTTGAGGAGGTGCGTTGCGGCGTATTGGGGATGCTTTGAATCCAGCTGCTCTATCTAGATTTCCAGCGAGAGGTCTTCTGCTTGCTTTGGTCTGCAGTTCTGGAGTTGGTGCGGCTCGTATCCAGGTGATGTCCCACGTGTGCCAAAACTAGGATGGTGCCTGGAGCTGTGGCCTGGAGAGGCATGAGGACATCATCTCTCTTCCTTCACCCTTGTTTTCAAAGGGAATACAGCTCTGCGTGCCCGATTGCGGATCTTGCTGAACTTGGCTAGCTGATTTGTATCTCGGTCAATGTTCTTGTCAGATCTGCTTACATTTAAGTGAGCCAGGCTAACGATGGGGCTTTGCATGTCTTCTTTGTCTCCCCTTGCAGGACTGCTGTGCGTTGCCTCCGAGCAAGCAGTAGTGGCAAATTAGGTTCATGGGAGAAGCAGCTTTTGGCATGATCTGAGGGGCAGATATGTAGCAGCTTGTTACATGGCTTCGTTCAGCAGATAGCAACGGAGTTTTAGGGAAGGGGTTACGAAGGAGTTGGCAGGAACTTGGTGCTGCAAACTGAAACCAAAGTCATGAAATGCTTTGGAGTAAAAATGACTTCCCTGGTCCGGGAAGTCAGTGCAGACTAGCCAAGTCTGGCTGGAACTGGAGGTAGAAATGGGACCGGCAGGAGCTGCACGTGACTCGGGGGTGCGTCCCAGTGCTCCCTCTGAGCCACTGTGGTGCTGCTGGAGATAACCCAGCACTGGGCACACTCGGTGGCTGTTGATTAGCCCAGGGAGTTTCCCCCTCTGTGAGCTGGGACATTGTCATCTGTCTTTGAGGAGCCCAGATGAGCTGGGCTTGGGAGCAGGGGAGTGCAGGGTACTCTCCTCCTGTCAAACTGCCATGGGGGGAGCGAGCCCCACGCTAGCAGGGCCCTGGGCCACCCCGAGAGAGGTCCTGGTCTGGAAACGGGAAGGTCTGGTCACGCCGTGAGAGCAAGAAGGTGAGTGTGATAACATGAGTGGCCTCAGCACGGAGGAGCTCCTCCAGGGCACATGTCTCTGGACGTGCATGGGTCCTCCTTGTTGGCAGTAGGACTCGGGAGGGATCTCGGACCTTACAAACACACTCCTGCTTAACCCCAAACCACGCTTCTTTGCAAAGTGTGAGCCGTGGCCTTAAATAAAATTGAGTGACATAGAGCATTTCTCACTGGTCCTCAGAAAAAAAAAAAAAGCAAGGTGACACTGCACCTGTTAAATCTAAATGTCAGCAGCTTCTCTGGCGCCAAGGCAGGGAGGGGTATCTGTGAGGGTAGAAAATACTAATGTTGTTGGAGGCTGGAGTCCTATAGCAAGCTGGTGCCATGCCTCAGATAAACATCAGTACCGTGACATATGTTTTGTACATGGAAAATGGATCTGGAATCACCACCAATGTATTCAAAATTATTTCATTGTGTTGCAAAATCTGCAAGGGAATTCTGAATAGGCTCTTGGGCTGTGATTAATTCTGAGACTGAAATGCAGTTACATCTCCACAAAAGCGCTGATCCTCTAATTTCCTCCTCCCTTGGAGCTTACTGTGTTATTTCATGGAAGTCACACATCTAATCAGTTTGATTCAGCAATGATGTAGCTGTATTACTTGACTTTCTCTCAAAAAATCCTATAGAATGAGGGAGTAATGAAAAAATGGGGTGCATAAAGGAATAAAATATTTTTAGTATAGTTTTGGGAAGGAAATCTATAAAATCCTGAGTTGTGCTGTGAGACGTAGCGGGTAATCATCCTGTATTCATCTTCTCTGTGTGAGAGCTGGGAGGTGCCATTGAAATGGGCAGGCAGCAGACTGTGACAGTAGGAGACACTTCTTCGTGTGGCTAACCAAAGAGCAGAACTTGCCACTGCCGTCTGTGGCAGAGCTCAGCGAGCTGGTGGGCTATAAAGGAATTAAGGTGGTCCATGGAGAAACTCCAGGCTGCCTAATCCCTAAAACCCTGAGTGTTGGGGGCGGGAGGGCCTTCTGCCTTCGCTTGCTTCCTGACTCGTCCTAAGTGTCTGTTATGGGCTGCCACCAGAGGTGAGCTACGGAGCTGTGACTGTCTTTAATGCAAGGAACTGCGGAGCTTCTGCCGGATCTCTTCTGGGGCTCCTGCTTGCTGTTAAGCTTGTAGTTGTTTAAACCAACAACTAGTCTTGTGGCACAGTTAAGTTTGGTCTTATGTTAAAACACTGTAGTATTGGAATAGATCTTGGTTTTGTTTGCTTTAGATTATTGCAGGTTACGTTGTTAACATTATTAACTAGATATCAAATGGGTGATGTAATGCAGTATTTATATTCTTAGGGGAAAAATCGAGTAGGTGCATAGGACTCCAGGCAACAGCTGCTGATATGGCTGGGTGCTTTCCCATGGATGTTATCAAGCGTTAGTCTGGGCTGTTTGTGAACTTCAGTGAAAGTCTCACGGAAAAGCTCTCTGGTTCCCCAGAGATTTGGCTTGCAGCACCCTCCTTTTCTCATCTGAGTCTCTCTGGAGCAGATTGCTAAGGTGCAGAGGAACTCAGGTTTGTCTTTACCGTTTCTTTTAAATCGCATCTTTGCATCCATGAGAACACCTAGCGTATTGTAGCCCGTCTTCTCTTGTGAGGCCGGGTCACCAGCTGGCAACGTCTGAACAGAAAGCACCTCCCCAGTGTGGGGGGTTGCATTTTCCAGGGCCTGTAGCAGCCTGCCAGGCAGCCGTGCTTGCTCCGTGTTCAGAAAACTGTTTTTTAGGGGCTGAGTTCAGCTGCCCTGGTGGTCCAGAGTGCTCTGTGCACGCCTGAGCCTTCCCCAATGCCCCTGAATGTGTAAGGGATTCAGTTATGATGTGTGGGGTAGTGGCCTCTCCTCGCTGGTAGCTCACAGGCTCCGTTGCAGCCCCTCTTGGCTCTTGTCGGATGTCACCGCTGGCACGGTGAGCTCTGCAGACGCGTGATGCTTCCCGCAGCTGTGTGCTGCGGCTTGGGAGTCCATGGCAGAGAGCAAAGAGCTACCCCAGTTTGTTCTTTTCATTTTGGCTGGTTTTGCTTTAAATGTTCAGGTTAACCAGGTCCTGGCAATGCTGTTTGTGCAGCCCTGGTGTGGAGAGCCAACAAGCACTTGGTCAGCCCGTCTGGAGGCAAATAGCAGTGGAGAGAATCCCAGAGGCAGCAGCAGGTCCTGACAGCAGGTCCTGACAAGCGCTCCTCCTGCACGTAACCCTTTGTGGGTGTTGCGGATAAACCATCCTTGTGTTAAGCAGGGGGATTTTGTGTCCGGTTTTCCTGATATCCACACAGAGGAGCTGTGCGAAGCAGTAATTTGAATCCCTGGCTGAGGACAGCTGAGCCTGGGCTGTGTCGTGGAGTTTATCTGATTGTGCTTTGGATTTAGCGCCCTGAGAAATCTTGCTTTGGACACAGCGCCTGGCTTCCAGCGAGGATCCTGCTCTTAGTTGATTTGCCTGCTGGGTTACGGTGGCACACAGAAGGTCAAACGACATGTCGGAGGTCCCAAGGTAAACGACTGCAGCGGGGGGATGCTCCTCCAGAGATTCGTATGCTGTAGAGCAGAGCGGGGAGCTTTGGCCGTCTGACGTAGCTGGATTGAATGGTGAATAACCTTCTCCTCCGGCAGCCCTTTGTTTTGAAGGACTGCTTCTGTCCTGCTTTGCCAGCAGAGCTCTCCATCCCCGCACTGAAGGAAGAGCCTGATCCTCCTGGAAGCAGTTTTCTGCAGCTGAAATCTGACTGCGAAAGTGTGGGAGAAATCTGCTGTTCTGCGAGCAGCCGGGCTGTTTCTGCACGGTGGGTTTGCGCTCCCTGGCAGCGGTGCTGGAGGCGCAGGGCTTGCGCTTGGGGAAATGCAGCTGAGTCGCTCAGAAAAAGAACAGACCTTTCCATTAGTCCTTAACTTGGGTTTCCATCTGCGCCTTGCGCGAGTGTGTTGTAGGCATGCGCCCTCTTGCTGTCTTGCCCAGGACCAGGATGATGAGTTGAGGAGATGCTGCTAGGGTTAACAGCGGGGTAAAGGAGGGGGTACATGCCGCCTGGTCAAGAGTTGCCAGGGCATCCTCTTTCTAAAGGAGGCTGCAGCACTGTCTGCTGTTTGTTCCTTCCCTCCTGGCTCTGGGGAGATGGTGTGCAGGCTGGAGGCAGCAAACGCGCATGGGAAGAGGCAAGGCTGAGGGGGAAGTTTGACTCGCTCACAGGGAAAACATCTCTTTTTTTGTTCCGCATAAAAACCAGGCAGCAGTAACCACTCATACTGCTTTTCCAGCAGGGATTTTTGCTGTCTTTCCTTTCAAGGTAAGAGCTGTCTGCTGTGGATTGCGTGTGGTGCTTTCAGGAGCAGTGGGAGTTGAGCCACATCCCTGCAAGCTGTGTGCAAGTGTGCGAGCGGGCATGCGCGTGGAGGGGGCAGCATCCCTGACTGGCTCTGTGGCACGGGTGTAACGCAGAGAACACGCTGCAGAGCAGGTCCAGGCTGGGCTTTGGAGATGCTGCTCAGAAATGCCGTTGTGGAGGAGGGCAACTGTGATTGCCACGGTCAGGGTACAGCTCTGTCCACCTCTCATCCGACCCTGCTCGGTTCAGTCTCTTCTTGCTACCCCTAAAGCCCTTTTGAAGGGTAACAGGCTTTCGGTCAAATGACATTTTGCCAGCGTCTGATCTGCCTTTTGTGCTCGTACCTAACGTATTTGTCTACCTTCCTAGTCTCAGTATTTCCCTGTTTCTGGAGCAGGTAGAAGCCTGTGGCACACAGGTGGCTTTCCTGGTGCCAGGAAAGCTGGGATGGTGTTGGCCACAACGCTGTTCCTTTTTTAAAAGGAAAGAGGCTGGCCTCTGGGAGGGAGCCCAGCTTCTTCGGAGCTCTCGACTTTGCTTTTAAAGATGTATTTACAAAAGTCTGGAACCTGAAATTTGTGTCTCTTTGATGTGCAATGAAGCTGGAAGTGGTCGTATCCTTTTATTTATTCATTTAATTTTAGTGTGTTTTTTCCTCTTCTAAATATTGGAAGTTATTTTTTGTGGAGGAAGAGCTCCAAAAATGCGCAGCAGCAGCTTTTGAAGTGCCAACATCACTGAACGTGGTTGAGTATGAACAAATCCTGCTTCCTGTCTGAGTGGCTGGAGCCACTGCTCACGTAGGCAAAACAAAGCCAAATCACCGTGGGTCTCCAGTTATCAAATGCAGGAGGAGCAAGGACAACGCAGGCCGTGTTTCTGCTCGTGGGAGCGGATCTCAGCTGCGCTGTGAGGCTGACTCAGAGCTGCACAGGGCCAGCGCTGCACCATCAGGGTTGGCACGTGAGTTGGACTTGCCAGCGATCTGCTCCGTCCTTCTCAGATTTGTCTCACCCTTGGTGATTTCGTCCGGGAGGAAGCAGCCCGAAGCGCACACGGCTGCTGCCTGGGCAGAACGGCGTTAACAGACCAAATCTTTGGGTCTCCAAGTAGTGCAGGAACTATCTGTGGCTGTCCTCCTCATGGCATTATCTATTCAGTGCGTTGAGCTGGTGGGTGAGCTTTTATGGCATGTTAGCATATATTCAGCTAGGACCTGTCACGATGTTACCTGTTCCCTGGTCCCACTACATGCCACCCGTCATGATTTTGATGACATACCTATTTGGAGAGCAGGTTGGGTGGGCAGACCTTTCCTCTTGCCATGTTTGAATCCCAAACTGTTTCTGCAGTGAGGCTGTCTGATGTAGCAGGGGGAAATACAGCCAGCGGGGAACACTGGACCCTAATGCATCAGCTCCTCTCATCGCCGCTGTAAGCAGCTGGGAGACCTTCGTGGTCACCAGTTCTGGATGCGTCAGTAATGGGAACCGTGGGCTTTGGGGTATCGATCCCTAATTGACTAGAGCCAGGGTTGCTGAGCATGGGAAGGAGGCAGATTAGAAAGCCTTGTGTTTCTGTATGCGGGACTGCGTGCTGCCCGCCGGCTCTTTGGCTGCGCTCACTGCTGTAGAGAAACCTCAGACAGACCTCTTGGGGCTGGGAGTTTCACCCTGCTCTGGGGGGATCCAGAGACCTGCTGTTCGTTCTTCTCCTCACCCAAAAGCTGCCTGAAATGAGACCCTGGGTCGACCAGGGAGCACAGAGCCAGCCGTAGGGGAGGGCGCACGGATCGAGGCCGTAGCTGGGGTGGGCCAAGCCCTCTCTGTCTTTGGGACTGCGATGGAGTCATGCTCTCCTGGTTGTGTCTGTCATGCTGCTGTGCCCCGGCAGCGCTAACGGGAGCGGTGGGAATCTGGATCTTTTCTCTTTTGTTCTCTTCAGCAAAGCTCCAGCCTAGCCTGTGCGTAGGCTCCCATGCAGTTGTGGTTTAGTCCCTCGTGTCCACACTGAATCCAAGCCACCCATAAAGGCCACAAGCTCTGAGACTGCAGGGGAGGATGAGGAGCGACCGGGTGTGCCTATGCAGTCCCGCAGCAGTGCCACGGGGCAGGTGAAGCTTGCTGGAGCAGCGAGACCAGCCGCAGCTTGCTGTCCCATCCGTACTGCAGCAGCACGTGCCGGAGAGTGGGCCAGCATGGGTGATGCTTGCCGTTGCCAGAGCTGAGCACGACTTCAGGTCGCCGATCTCGACTTGAGGGAGATAACGGGCTTGCGCTGAAAACACTGCAAGAAATACCCCGCCAGAGCTCGGTGTGTTCAGCCGAGCAAAACAAAGTCTGAGTCAGGGCATGAGGGCTGTTTGCAGCGAGCAGGGAGCGAAGGAAAGCTGTTCAGGCTCAAGGACAGATGAGTGTGATCTGGCTACAAATAAACGAGAAACTGTAAGGCCGTCAGAGCAGTGGGGGCCTGGAACAGGCTTCCCATGGGAATAGCAGGAGCAGGACGGCCTACACACTGCTGGCAT
>NW_008824900.1:358433-363280 GCF_000699105.1 Pygoscelis adeliae | reverse complement strand
GGGAAAGAGGGATGGGCTGATGCAGCAGGTCCCTTCTGTCCTCTGATCCTTGTTCTGCTTGGTTTGTCACACTGCCAGCCCATGGGGGCTCTTTGCTTGTCTCCTGCGTTTAACAGGAGCAGTGTTTGCAACAATGGCGTGGTGGGTTCATCTTCCTGTTGTTAGTTTAAAGTAGAGGAGCCAGTAAAAGCTGTTCTTCCAGTTAAGAAGAACTAATCTGCATTTCTGGCTGGAAATAGCATCTCCTCTGTCCATCCCTGTACTGGTAACCGACTCCTTCTGAGCCTTATGATCCTGCGATGGGTCCTTGCTCCCAAAGGACCTGCACTAGACATTGGTGATTCCATCAGATCTTGAACTTAAGCCTGGTAAACTTAGCCTAAATTTTTTGTCAAGCTCTTATTTTTTTCCTGGGTGTTCAGCTGGTCTATGAGCGTGGTTATTCCAGTAAGCCCTAGTGTGGATGCAATTTCCGCAGGCTTTGGGAACGTTTCTTCCCATGTGAGAACAGATAGTTTGATCTAAGCTGTTTTCATGACACAGAAATGCACTGGTGGTTCAGCTTTAATAAACCAGAATGGTTAACGTGGGACAGCTTTGTAGAATGCTGGCAGAATGGCTCGTCTTGCTGGCGTGGCTGGCTGGAGACCCTGGGGCAAAGCACGGCCTGCCAGGGGCGTCCTCCCTGGGAAGGGCACGCCAGGCTCTGCGTGCCGTGAAGTCTCTGCTGCGAGCTGCCGCCGGACTCCCAAGTCCGTCTCTCTGTGGCGGTGCCGTGGGCAGGAGAAGTCTTGTTTCTCTTTTGCAAGACAGAGGGAGCAAAGTAAGTTGGCTTTGCCGAAAGCTGGTGGGTAAAACCAGCAATGACCTGCAGCAAGAGTCCTTGTTACGTGCTTCTGGGGATCGTGTTTTGATGCAGAATACTGCTGTGTTCTTGTTTAGCGGCTGGATCTTCCCAGCTCACCTGCCTGTGCCCAGCTACCGTCAACCTGCTTCAGGCCAGAAGGGCCCTCCCGGTGGGGCACGCTCCAGGCTCCCCTCTCTCCTGCGCTGGGTGGGTGGGTGCTGCTCAGGGAAACTCTGCCTCTTCGCAGGGGTGCTGCTAGCTAGCTCCTGAGAGCAAGGTTGCCTCTCCGTGCTGCCATACGAGGGGGAAGATCTGGGTTGCTTTGCGTTGGCCACGTTGCTTTTGAGAGGGAATATTTGCCGGGTCGTCCGTGCCGGGGCGGCGAGTGATGTTCTGGGGTAGCTCCCGGCCCAGCACGGAGGGGAAGCCTTGTGCCCTCCAGCTCCCCACGGAGCTCTCTGGCGGAAATGGGCTGGGGCAGGTTTTGTGCTTCTCGCATTAAGATAAAGGAAAGCACAGGAGAAACGGCTTCTAAGAGGCTTAAAAGCAACAGGCTTTCTTTTCCTCCTGGGAAGGGCACACAGCCAACATCTTGCTCTTTACGGATCTCTCTTAATAAGCAGAATATTGCATTAAGAGTGACTGAGTCTGCCAAGTATGAGCAGAACAGCTTTGCAGCCCCTGCAGCTTCCTTCATGCCAGTACCTGCGTGGCTCTGAGGTCCGCTGGCCGTCGCCCTCGTGGCTGCCTTTTCCTGCTGGTCAAGGTGGCAGGATTAACTGCCGGCTCAATCCGGGGCTGTTGCTTCATCTGGCGGGTGTTTCCAGAGCGGCTGGCGGAGCACGTGGGTGGGATTGCCTCTTGGTCTCCTCCTCTCCTGAGTTTTCTCAACAGCTGCTTTGATGACGGGGGGAGTAAGGCCAGGGAGTGTTGAAAGGTGTTACGTTATGGGAAGGCAGCCTCTGAGCGGTAATGGGAGGAGATCTGTTACAGTAGAAAAGCCGTGGGCTCAGCTGGCCTGCGAGGGCAAGGAAAGCTCCCCGGCAGGCCGGCGTCCCCGGGTGAGGACTCGGGGATGCTCCGGGTTGGGCTGGGCTCATCCAGGAGCCCTGAAGGCATGGGGACAGGAAGGTCTGAGGCTCCTGGGTGTGCAGGGTGGGTTGGCTGGCTACTTTCAGAAGAGTAAGTCCTCCTTTTCTTTACATCCCCAGTGAAGCTAAAAAGAGCGCGGCCCAATTTGTAGCTTTGTAGGTCACTGAAGGAGAAGGAGGGCTCTGCAATGCGCTGCACTTCGGGTGCTTTCCTCCGCCTGGAAGCGCTCTGTGCCACGGCAGCTTTGCTGTACCTGCTGCACGGGACGGCTCTCCTTCCCCTGGCTCTTAAGGAAGAAATTGGAGAGAAAAGCAGGAGGAAGATGACCCCCAGCCACCCTTGGATTTGATGCTGTGTGTCTGCAACTTAAGACCTCTGGGGAGAAATATTAGTCAGTAAATATGGACATCCGGGGGAGACCCTGTGCCGGTGCAGGCTTTGCTCATCTCCTGGGGGGACCAGCACGCTGCTCCGTGATCAGCAAGGGGTAATGGTGCTCCGCTGCAGACTTGTGACCTGATTAGATTTCCTGCCACCTTGCAGGAGGCTGCTCGGAGGCAGGGAGCGTGAGCTAGAAAAACAGGAGTGGAATAAAGCAAAGCCAAGCAGGTTGAGGAAGACCTTTACTCGGTCTTCCTTCCCGTGTTTGCCGAGGCCTTGGCTTCCCTTGGCCCAGCAGCCGCAGGCGGAGGTGGCTGTGCCCCCCAGGCACCCCTCTGAGCACACCTGCAACGCAGGCAGGATGGGCAGCGCTCGCTGCCTGGCCCGGTGCCCGTGGAGGCTTGTGCCGTGCCATGCCGTGGAGGTTGGTGTACCCCAGGCGGGTTGCCCAGCACGTGGCATCGGTGCCGGGGCCAGAGGGAGCCTCGCTGCCTAAGCAGTGACCCCAGCGGGGTGCTGCCCGGCTCAGCCCTGCTCCGGCACCCCTCGGCCCTGAGCTCCCTGGGGCTGAGCAGGCGGTTCGTGCCTCGGCAGGGCTGCGGGGCAGCCTTGCTGGTCATGTCTGGTAATGTGGCAGCCACGCCTGCTCCGGCCATTTCTTTGGGTCCAGAGCTGCCCTGGTTGTGCCTGTGGGATTTTTGCAGGCTGGTCATAGCCTGGGTGCGTTTTTCCTGCTCAGTCGGGGGCTGCTGGAATGGGACCTGTGGGACCGGCTGAGAAAGCACCGTCCTCGCAGCAGGCTGACCTGCCTCGAGGAGAGCAGGAGACCAAGGGAAACGAGACAAGCAGGGTCACATTTGCTCCTGGCCCTTCGGGGATGAAGGATGTGGGGGGTTCGGGTAGCTGTGCTCAGACCCCGAGGGGAGCTCCTAGCGCTGCTCCCCGGGCACTGACAGCAATGTCACCGTGTCCCATGCCTGATGGCAGCCTTCCCAAGCACCGAGTGAACAGCCTCTCATTTGTATTTCCCAATTTAGTCACGTCCTACCAGATATAACTGAGCCAGAGTAAACAGGGAAAGCAGGTTTCTTGATGCCGTTGCACTTCCTTGGTGTTCAGAGCATGTCGGTGGGGCTTTTCCATGTGCCGAGGACACGTAGCCTCGTGCCTGCCATTGAGGGGGCTCACGTGGGGAGGTTCCTGCCCGGACCCGCTCTCCCCACGCCTGCACCAGGGAGGGGAGGGGGCTTGGCGGGGCGGCCAAGGCAGCGCTGTAGCAGTGGCTCCTCTCCATCGCTGTAACTCTCTTGCTGTCTCCTTTCACACAGATTGGGTGGGGTAAGACAGCTTCCAAAATACGCTGCGCAGAAGAATTGTTCTTCTCAGCTCTGTCGAGGCCTCTGAGCTCCTTGCTGCAAGGAAGAGGACAGGTAAATTCTACCCCAGGTAAAATAATGTCTCCAGCTGTTAAAGATGGTTTCACCTTAACTCACTCGATGAGAGTATTCAGAGATGCGCTCTGTGGGTTTGCGCCCTCCACCTCAGAGTTTGTGCTTCAGGCTTGGGGTCCTGCCATCCCCTCAGGGCGCAGCGTTGCATATCACTCTGCTGGGTGGAGCTGGGGGGGCCGTGGGCAACGTGGGCAGCTCTTCCCCATCTTTGGTCCCATAACGCTGCAGCCGAGGCGCTTGGCAGAGCAGCTTCCAGCCCAGTACTGCCCCAGCACGTGGGCAATGCAGCTGAGAGCCGCACCGATGAGCTGCTGTTGCACCATGCGTGGGCGTTAAGGGGAAAGCCCTGCGGAGCCGGCAGGAAGATGTTACACCTTGGATTTGCTGCCTGGGTTGAAGCCCTGTCCAGCTTTGGGGCCATGGCCTTGTTTCTGCCCGTGGCGGGGGGCTGAGGCCAGCACAGCGGTGGTGCCAGCCCCGGACCCCTCCGTTACCTGCTGCCTCCTTCCCCAAGCACCACGCAGCTCTGGACGGGTGCCTGTGTGCAGCCAAAGGCTGGTGTCTCTTCTAAAGGCTTCTGTCCTTGCAGGGCCGCCCTGAGCCATGTCCAGCGACCCTCCGCCACCCTACCCGGGAGGCCCCTCGGCACCGCTGATAGAAGAGAAGCATGGCCCCCCGCCTGCGGCAGGTACCGGGGGGGATCCCAGCTGCTCTGGGGTGTCGGGGTGACACTGCTGAGCGGGCAGGAGCCAAGTGAGCGTGGTTTCCCTGGGAGCACCGTGGCCGTGGCCTCTCCTTGCAGCTCTGCCCTGCAGTGTGCAGTGTGCTGGGGAGGGTGGTGCGATGCCCGGCTCCGTCTGTCACCGTGTTACCCTCCGGGGGTGGCAGGAGGTCCCAGGGGAAGTGACAAGAGCAGAAAGCGCTCCCTGCTCAAAGCCTGGCTCTGCTCGCTGCTGAGAGTAACGTGGGGTAAATCTGGGTTTCTTGTGGGCCCAGAGGACGAGGCTTGGGGGCTGCCCCCCCCCCCCTGTCGTGGCTCCCTACCCCCCAGACCACTCAGCCAAGCACCATCTCCC
>NW_008824900.1:356972-357807 GCF_000699105.1 Pygoscelis adeliae | reverse complement strand
CCCCCCCCTCCCCCGGGGCCCACACGGCGACAGTCCTCGTCCCGTCGGGGGCTGCCACCACAGTGACGGTGCTGCAGGGAGAGATCTTCCAGGGCGCCCCCGTGCAGACGGTGTGTCCCCACTGCCAGCAAGCCATCACCACCAAGATCACCTACGAGATCGGGCTCATGAGCTTTCTTCTTGGCTTCTTCTGCTGCTTCGTGGGGTAGGTGCTGCAAGCGGAGCTGGGGCCTCCCTGCCGCCAGCAGCCCCGCAGTGATGGTGACCGCTCTGCCCTGGTCCTGGTGGTTTGATGCTGGTGGCCTTGGCCGAGCTGTTGGGCGTGGAGGAGGCCTCGGCACTGAGGTGTTACTGGGGCAGCAGCTGGGTTCCTCGGGTGACAGTGCCTGGAGACCGGGGCTCCTGCCCGGGGAGGGGAAGGTGCCACCACCGAAGGCCCGTTGTGTAGCTTGGCATCAGAGGGCCTTTGTGCAGGAGCAGACTGTCCCCGGGCCCAGACCCCACGGTGCTGGCAGCAACGGGTGCTACAGGAGGGGAGGGGGCGCTTGTCGCAGCCCCCTGCCCCAGCAGTGGAGGTAGGTCAGGGCTCATCGCCTGCACGCGTCTCACCAGGCTGTCCCTTCCCTCTGCGAGGTGCGTGACCGCTCACTAACGAAGCGCTTACCCTTGTAGCGGCAGCAGCAGCACACCCCGGGGACAGGGTGCTTTCTGCTGCCCTTCGCAACAGCAGCAGCAGCAGCAGGGGTCATGGTTGGCTCCCAGGGGCAAATACTCGCCTCTCTTGCCCATGCCCCTCCTGCTCCCCCCCCCCCACGCCCGCAGACTGCGCCCACGG
>NW_008824900.1:355282-355752 GCF_000699105.1 Pygoscelis adeliae | reverse complement strand
TGCTCCAGCTGCATGCGCCTCCTCCCAGCCCCTGCTGCGGCTCTTTCGGCAAAGGAAAGCCCCGGCAGTTCCTCGCCCACCTGGCAAACTGTTAGCGAAAAACGCATCCGGCATGTCGCTACCTGCCCCGGCGCTGTAGATTAGAGGCGTTTGTTTCCAGGCCGCAGCTGGCTCGCAGCTCTGGAACAGACCCATGCCCACCCACTGCAGAGCCGCGTCCCGAACCCGGCAGGTGGGCGCACACCCTGCAGCGCCCGTCCGGCCACCACCACAGCTGCACCCTGTGGCGTTCCTCATTGCATGTGGGTGCAGGGGTTTATTTTTAGCTCACTTGATACGGGGCAGAAAGAAGGGGGCAAGCGGGCAGTGACGGGAGCTGCCAGCAGCACTGTGACAAGGCGAGGGCAAGAGGACCTGGGAGCCATTTTCAGCCTCTCTGGGGCTGCTCCTCCCGTCCCTCCCCGGGCCCC
>NW_008824900.1:344562-354803 GCF_000699105.1 Pygoscelis adeliae | reverse complement strand
GAACGGGGAGTTTCCCCTCCCCCCCCCTCAGCTGCAGCTGGGGCTTCCTCAGCCCTGCCACACAGGCAGCCCCTCTCCTTGTGCCCAAGCTGAAGGGGGGAAACGCCCCCCAAGACTGGGCTGGAGGAAGGCAGAGGGGTACCTCTGTCACCAGACCCAGGTCCTTCCTGAGGCCCAGAACAGCACCAGCAACCAGAGAGCGAGGGGCAGCTGTGTGACCCCAGAGCACCTCCCCTGCCTCCAGGGAAGCATCGCCCCCGGCAGAGCAGGAGCCCCCTCACCCGGGGAAAGGCCCAGGCCCCCGCAGCGCCTGGCTGTGCCCTCAGAGCAGGGGCAGTGGGTCCCCTCCCCCCAGGAGCTGGGGGAAAGCCAAGGGGAGGCAGCAGGGACGGGGGGGGGGGCAAGGGCAGGAGCATCTCCGGGACTGCACGAGTCAGAAAGAGACAAGTACAACAGCCTGGGAGTCTGTACCCCCTCCGCTCCTCCCCCTTGACCTCCCCCACACAGACCCACACCTCGTGGCCCAGTTCACTCACTCTCCCCGTGAGGCGCGTTGGGCTCTCCCCAGCTACAGCATTGCAACTTTTTATTCCAGTCAAGGCAAAAACCCAAACCAACCACCCAACCCCCGACCCCAATGTTGAACAATACACGTTTGTCACCTTCACACCCCCACCCACGTACCTGGTCCTGTCCCCACCCCCAGGGAGCTTCCTCCAACCCGAGTTAGGCTTGGTGCCCCAGGACACCCCACTTCCAGCTAATGGCCCCATGGCACAGCCACTGGAGCACGACTGACACATCAGTTTCTCAGGGTAGGAAAGCGAGTGCTCTTGACTGCCTTCACACCCCCACCCACGTACCTGGTCCTGTCCCCACCCCCAGGGAGCTTCCTCCAACCCGAGTTAGGCTTGGTGCCCCAGGACACCCCACTTCCAGCTAACGGCCCCATGGCACAGCCACTGGAGCACGACTGACACATCAGTTTCTCAGGGTAGGAAAGCGAGTGCTCTTGACTGAGAAGACCGATGACACCTTCTAGGGTCGCAGCCCAGGGCAGGAAACTGTCTCCAGCGACTGCTCCCCGGGAAGGAGATGAAAAGCCAAGCATGTGAAGCCTTTGCCAGTACAGGACAAGACATCTCTAGACTTAAAAGCTGCCCCAGCCTGGGTAGGGCAGTGCTGAAGTGGAATCCTCACAGCGGATCAGTCCTGTACGCTAGTCAGCTAAAGACATTACATTACAGTGCTTGCATTACTGGTGTGCAAGAGTCTTTGACAGTCCCGCAGGATTCTTGTTTATTTTCTTACTTCTACCCTGCAGTCAACTCACCACCAGCAAGGGAACAGTTTGAAGAAGGACGGGGCGCGTCTCTCCCCTCGCCACCATTTAGAGCCACGCGCCGCTCTCCGCATCACATGAGGTACCACGCTGCAGCTCCTGCTGCCACAGCGACGCAGGCCGCCAGGATCAGCTGCACTAGGGGCTGCTTTGCCAGGGCCGCGGCAGCTTGATAGGGGCAGCCGGGCCCTGCCTTGCCTGCTAGAACACAGAAAGCACCGTTAGCGCTGCGAGTCTTGCGCCGCACGCGTGCGGCAGCTCTGTCGTTGCCCACGACCTACCCAGTTTGTCTGCATAGTAAGGGCATTTGCGTAGGTCTCCTTTTCCACCGTGGACTGGAAAGCCTCCGTCTTGGGCTTCTTCTGTCAGCGACCTGCCAAGCTTATCCAGTTCATCAAATACCTGCAAGTGGTCACAGAGAGTACGTGAAGCAGGCAGAGCCAGGCAGCTTTCACCCGGACCCCTGGAACGATCGGGAGAACAGGCGAGAGCCACTCCTGCCTCCCTCCCCCCAAAGACAGCACGGGCTACTCATTTCGGAGCGCCTTGCAGGCAGACCTGTGGTGACAACTGGCACGTGCTACGGCTCTGAGGAGGCACAGCCCGTTCCAAGAGCGTCAAGTCAGACCCAGGAGCGAGACAGATGCAGCATCACCCCGCTGTCCGCCTCCCAGCCCGCTGCGGGTGGGTTCGTGCCTCGGCGCTCCCCCCTCCCTGCTGCGGACCCTCCCTGGGGATCACTCCTCCTGTTGGTGCAGTGCTCAGGCAGCCCCTCCAGCTCTGCTGCCAGGGGTTTCCGTAAGGATCCTGACAAAGGAGCCAACCACATCCCACCGCCTTTCTGGCCAGCTTAAACCACACCGACCTGCTACAGGCAGAGATTAAAGCTTCCATCCAGTAGCTAAGACTACGTTCATCCCCCTGGGGCAAGTGGCAGCTCAGTCAGGTTTTATGAAAGGCAAAGACTATGGGAAGGAGCAAGAGGCTACAGACACCTTTGGGCAACATGTCAGACGTGAGACAGGAGATGAATGCACCAGTGTGGTGCAATATGCTCAAGCCGTTTGAGGCTGTCTCGGAGCGAGAGCTCTGCTCCTCCCGCTGCTTCAGAGCCACACAGCCCACGGGAATCTTGTAGCGAAGTCATCTTAATTTTGCCCTAATCAAAGGCTCGGCCGTGGCGTTGGAGTATGGGTGGAATTCCTACCCAGCACCAGCCACGTCTCCAGAAGCTCGCAGAAGAGCTATTCAAACTAGAATCCCTCCGAGAAGGAGGGGCTCTGGCGGTCTCAGACCCAAACCACTGCCTGGATGAGCAGTCTGAATTAACCTGGGCCTAAGAGCTGGTCCAGACCCAAAAGCAGCAGCACCTACACATACAGGGGCTCAAGGGATTTAGTACCTGCATGTTAAATCTGAAGGCTCGGTTGGCCTCTTCCACGATCCTTTCCTTGGTGTTCTTGTCCAACTCCAGCGCATTCATCCTCGCTCTGTAGAGCTGCTTGAACTGCTGCGCGTTGGAAATGTTGTCAAACATGTAGAATTGGATCCCTTCCTCAGTAGTGGGTAACTTCAGGGCCCTCTGGGCTACCTTCTTTAGCACTTGGCCACCTGAGAGGTCCCCCATGTAGCGTGTGTAAGCGTGAGCCACTAGCAGCTCTGGCTCGTGCTGTCCCACGTGATGGATTCTGTCCACATAGTGCTGAGTTGCCTCTGAACACTGGATCTTCTCCTTCCAGTCTTCTCCATAGAAATATTTCAGGTCTTTGACCAATGCTTCTCTCCGGTGAAGCTCTAGGGGGAAATACAGAGGAGCAAAGACTGGGTTGTCCTTGTTGCGATCCATTTCCTCTTCCAGCGCAGAGTACGTGAAGTAAAGTGCCACGGTGGCCAGCTACGGACAAAGCACAGCTAGTGTCAGAAGCCATTCGCTAGATTGGCACATCACACCTTGTGACTACCGCCCCCCCTTCGTGGAGTTGGGGTAAACAGGGAGGAAACCCCCCAGGCTTGACACAAAACCAGCCTGGAGAGCCCGTACCAGGCACGTACCACTTGAAGGATCAGAGGCTCTTCTCTACGTTCATAACAATGCCTACAGAGCACGAGCTAAGAATTAATCAAACGTTGAGAGCTGTGTGCTCTGGGCCTCCTGTCACCTTGAGAGCAAGGCACAGGGACAAACTTCACCCAAAAGGTACAGCTAGCACCAACAGCCTTGTGCTACAGGAGACGCCTGTATATGCCAAGACCTTCAGGATCAGACAGTGCTGCCCAGACCCCTTGCTCTTACAGAAGAGCAAGCAATCCAACCTGAAGTCTCTGGAAAACAGCCTAGTCTTCAGAGGATGGCATAAGTGCTGTAATCTCACCAGGATTTCGCTCCTGAACAGCCTAATGCCACCAGTATCTGTGCTGCAGCCACACCTGCCTTGAGCGGCCAGCAGATGCGTGGCCAGAAGCCCAGCATTTCACCGAATCAAACCTGTGCTGGGCCAGCACGCTCCTCGCCCCCCTGGGTCCCAGCCGTAGGATACACCAGGCAGAAGTCCTGGACAAGGGCCCTCCTGTAGTTTTGACTACACCACGTAGAAACTGGATTCCTTTCCATCCCCTACACACAGAGCTGTGGGGCTCTGCCTCAGAGTCTGCATCTGTCACTGGGTATGTCAAAGAGCTTCTCTGCCACGGGAGCAGAGCAGCACTCACCTTGAAGAGCTCCTTCTTGATCCGTCCTTTCAGGAAGTCTTTGACAAACTGAGTGTTCTCCGCACGGTCGTGGGATTCCTTAGTCCCCTCCTTCAGCAGCTCTGAAAGGTCGGTGGGACTGCAGGCAAACAGGGAGAGCTCCTTTCACCCCACTTCCACGCGCAGTAATGAGTTTGTCCCTGCTGTGTTTGGAGGGATCCCCCCACTCCTACCATCTCAGGCCCAGTTTGGAGAAGGTACAAGGTGGGATCCCTCAGGCCAGCCCCACAGGCTGGCAGCACCGGGAGGCAGCAGCAGGGTGGCAGCAGCCAGAGGCTCCTTCCGCAGACGCGGGCGCCCGTGTGCCAACCAGACTTGCCATTCTGGGAGGGCTGGGGCTTACCGGGGGCTCAGACCCAGGATGCTGAAGCAATTGCCAAGGATCCTCTGATCCTTGCACCATTACTTTTGCTTCTCCATCCATGTGAGCCCCAACAATACTACAAAAGGAGGCCTTGAGCATATGAAGAGCAACTACCAGGGCAGGCTAAAGGGCACAGGAGCCTTGGTGGTGTCCTCCGTGGTCACTCTGGAGAAGGAGAAAGGCTCAGCTAAGAGCAGATGCATGCAGAGGCAGGACCCTAGCTTTTCCAACTTGGGTATTAACTGCTGGAGAAGAGATGAGAGCTGAATGGCAAAACAGGGCAAGAACACCCTTAAAAAATTTATTTATCCTGAATTATACTGCTTTTGCAGGTTTCCACAAGTTGTCTTTCTAAAAAAAAAAAACCAAACATAAATCTGTGATTTTAGGTTACAGCCACTGCACCTACCTGGAGTTTGGTACAGAGTTATCAACACCTACACTCACTCAAAATTATGCCAAAGCACACCTTACAGTTTTTATGACTAGTTTGCTGCAGATGGCGTGTTCTGTTAGCTCTAAGAGAGACAGACTTTGAACACTCCAGACCCACTGAGTGGCTGAACACTGCAGCCAGCAGGCTAGACGAGGCCTGGATGTGCCGGGAGAGCCAGGTAGCATTAACTTCTCATGAAACTGAGCCTGTCAAGTCAAAGAGAAGTCAACCAGCCTATCTAGGTATTCTGGGAAGCACCCTATTCACCCTTCCCATTTTCCAAGTCTGAAGCCTTGGCTTTTAGAGCATGCGTGTGAATTTGTTTTTTAAACTACCCTCCAAGAAAATATTCTTGCCTAGACCAGTGGGTATTCTGCAAAGGCAAGAGAGGCAGCTCACTGGAGCAGAGTTCACCTCTAGAGTCATCTTTCAAAACAAGAAGCTGCTATCACATGAGACTGTCCAGCAAGCCACGGAAAACTGGCTCACCTTGGCCAGGAAGGCACAAACACAACTGCCTAATGGTCAAAGCATTTCTGAAATGTGAGTTTGATAGTAGAGACTAAAAAAATAACTGCTTGTTGTCAGCCTAGCCAGATCGCTCCTTCCCATCCCTTCCACCCTTCCAGTACAGTTTGATTAAACAGATTTTACTGCACATATATTTGATTAATCACCTACTGGAGTCCCTCACTCCTTTTCAGATGAGGAGAAAGATCATTCCTTTACCTGGAAGGCCTCCTGCCTTGCCCAAGACTGTGTCTGTGCCATGTTGTGAGACAAGACTCACCTGACATTGTCATCTTCTGTTTCCTCATAGCGCAGGATTTCCCCTTCTTCTCCCCCCTCCGAGCCCTCCATAGCTGATGGCATTGCTGGTCAGTGCTGGAGATGAGACAATCTGAAAGGCAAAATTGGGGAGGGGTTTTAGAGGGAAGCTGCCTTAGCAAAGGGATGGGTATGAAATGCTGAGCAGTCTAGCAAGGAGCCTCTGAGCTGCTCCACCACGCAGGGCGGTGAGGGGCAGCCACCGGCCATTTCCCCTGGCACACCAGGCACTTTCAAGGAAGCAGGCTTGCTTGTTCAGTTCAGCTACCTCAGGTGAACCTCAACACTAACACCCAGTTCACAAAGTATTAACCTCAGAGGAGGCCTACAACACAGCAAGCAGCCTGCATTAGGTTTCCCACTTCAGGATGGTTCCTGGCTGAAGATGATCAGAGCATTGATGCCACGTTAGCAACCTGCACTGAAATTGTGAGCGAGCTGCTTTCCACTGGCGCTACCAAATATCTCATCCAATGTTAGACTCTGGAAAGGGAAGCACCTCTCCTTCAGTCAGGAGGAAGAACAAGCTACTTCGTTTCCACAGCAGTACAGAGCCTCCCCTGGAGGAAAGCAGTGGTGAATTAGGCCAGCTAAGCTCTGAGGTCAGACAGCTCACAGGGGAAACAAGTCTTCCTTGCGACGGAGCATATGAAGAGGAACTTCCAAAGCAGGGGCAGATTTTACTGCTCTGTCTTTCCTGGGCTGTACTCCATGAAGAGTCAAAGTGGCCGCCCTCTGAACAGAGTAAGCTGCAGCTAGCCACTGCTACCATTCACACACTCCTCTCCTGCCCAGCAGGGTTTACTTCAAACCCCAGAAGTAACTGGGTTCTCCCTCCTCTTTTGCAAAAGGAAAAAAAAATCTCCTCGGATGTAGCAGGATGCACAAGACTAACCCAGAAGCAGGAGCAAGACACCTGGCTTACACCTGGTTGAGCACCCCTGTTAAGCAGAAATCCAGCCACCTCATTGATAAAATGGACCTGTAATCGGCTTTGGGCAGAGCAGCACCACCACCTTACAGGCAGCCTTGCCAGACGAGCAAGGAACTAAGCTGCTCGCTGGCCCTTCGGAAGGCACTCACTGTAAGAGAGCCATCCCTCATGCTCCCCCACTTCAGTTCAGTCCCCCTCGGTGGGCTGCATCCGCAGGCTCGCTGCTTGGCCCATGCCGGGGGCTGGGAGAACAGCAGACAAGCAGCTGCGAGCTTGCCAAGCTCATTAGCACAGGACCAGGACCAGCACATCAGTTGCTGGCTCACACGAAGCACACCAGTTACAAATTAACTGCCCTCCCATTCCTCACCCCCAAGTTTCTAAGCTCTGTTTTACAGCCACTCTCGCTGCCCTCCACACTCCGGCACAGGACTCGGCCAGGAGCGCTGGGAGCTGGGTCTGAGCACCCATCCCCGGGTGCAGCACAGCAAGGCCCCCCGGCTCGGGCGCAGCACTCGGTTTGGAGGACGCATCACCAGGGTGCAGGTTTCCCCTGTGAATCACACCAGCCTTTGGGCTCACCGGGACAGAGCCTTCCCCAAGGGGAGGACTGACCAAAACGCATTACTTCGTGATGCCAGCTAGCCCAGCGCAGCAGCAGAAGTCATTAGGGGTGGCAGTCCTACGTCCCCATGGCCCTGACCCGCAGGACAGGGCACGGCACAGCGTCCCCACCCCTAGGACAGAGAAGTTTAGGGCAGGATGATGCAGCTGGGGCAGAAAGGCACACCAGCACAAGGGCTCAGAGATATTTGAGGAAACCAGGTTCAGGTGCTGTATTGTCTATTTGATCACTCACTAGACAGCAAGCATGTTCACGCCAAGTCAGCAAACGGGACCTACCTTCACTCTTCACACAGCTTCAGCTTCAAACATCGGGAAACGCCCACCGCGGGGAAGGGAAACTAAAGCAAAGAGGCAAATAACCTGCCCGGGCTCAGCCAGGAGCCTGTCATGGGCACAGAGGGGAACAGCCTGCTTGCCTCACGGCACAGCGCAGCCAGCCTCCTGCCAATACAGACGCACAAGTTCTGATGACACCCTGCTAATTTCAGGCCAGGCACTGCTCAAGAAATGCAGATCCCAAAGTTAAACTAGACAAACTGGTTCCGATTTATCTTATACTTCCAGAAAGCCAGAGTCCTGGAGGTAGGGCGTGCTGCCCCTGCGCACTGCCAGGCCTGCAACAGCCACCGGTACCAAGCAGCAGGTGAGAGCAGAGCTGCAAAGAGCACTTCAGCACCGCTCATCCCTTGGAAGAGGCCTGAAGGTTGACGTTAAATCCAACCCAAAGGAACACACCAGATCAAGCCTCAGAAACTAGCAGTTAAGAGCAGCAATGGTTCAATGCTCCCAATGGGCAGACGTACCCGGCATGGCTCCCGAGATCATCATTGTACAAGTCAGGTCTGCTAACTTACTGGTTAGAGCCTCCCTCCACACCCACGCCTCGCAGCACACTCGTGTTTAGCAGCGCTCACCAACACTGAAACTTTGCTCTCCATGCTACACAGGGGGCATCTGATGGGGTCTCGGAAGCCTTTACCCAAGCCTGTTACTAGTGTTGGAGAAGCACAACTGACCAGAACAGTGAATTATTGTTCCAATAGCACTGTCTGCTGTCGGAAGAAGGGGTTAGCATGCAAAAAGTTATTTAAGGACTTTGGTGCACTCTCAGACTTGTATCTCCCACAGCTTTTTTTGTAGAGGCTCAGTCTGACACGTTCATCTCCATAGCAATACGCAGGGCAGTGATGACACCAGTCTCTTTAGTCCGAGGTGAGGACAGTACACGTACGGGAAGCCCAGATTTTTCCTGATACTGTCTCTGGTATAGACGCCTCCCCGATAAGCCATGAATTCAAGAGACAAGTCAGCACAAATCAAACCCCTGTCCTTTTCAGTATTAGGGTATTGCATGAGAACTGGGAGGAAGGGAAGTCAAAATCATTGTCTCTCTCTTACCACCACACAACGTCACTTCTATCAAAAACTGGCAACTGAAAGCCCACAACACGGTCACTGGTCAGAGCCCTGGTTTCTCGGGGCATTCTGCTCCTCTGAAAGAGGCAGTGTCCCACACGCCGAGAGGGAGGTTCAAGCAGCTGCCCTACCTCCGCTGCAGAGGCTGGAACGTCGTTCCATTTGCTACGAGGAGCTCTGCTCATCAAGACCCTGGCTGATGTTCAGGGTAAACACATACCTTCCCGGTGCCCTGACAGCAGGCTGCTTGGGAGAAATCCAACAGCCACAAGAGTCGGGATAGCAGGGCTAGAGAGCAGGGAGAAGGTTTGGTACAGAACACCGCAGCACTCCAAACATTTCTTTGCCAATAATGGCGTTCAAACCCTCCGAGAAAACATCCCTATCTCATCTAGCCAGCAATTAGTTTGCCCCTACACACATTTCCACAGCAAGCTTCACACTCAAGACGCACAGCCGTTCTCCTCAGGGCAGGAAGACACTTAATCCCAACAATCCCATGCCTTTTGAAGGAAGTAGACGCTGCTGCTGCAGGGAAGCAGGACTGGAAGTCCTGGCTTTGCTTGGGCACCCTCAGGAGAAGTTTAATAACTCACAACCACCCAGGCACTACAGAGTTCACGTTTGCTGTTCAGCTAGCATGCAACTTCAAGGTATTTCCCCACACGCGGGGCTTACACCCTTGCTTTAACAAGCAGCAGAGTGTGGCTGGACCTACCCAAGCATCGCTGCAGCAGATACAAACCCCAGAACCCCAGGCGCAGCGGCTTGAAGAGTCATCACAGAGGTAACCCGGCAATCACATCGGGAGAGCTTCATGTCTCCTCCTCCCTCTGGGGAGGTATTTGGCACTGGCTGCTGCTGGAAATGGAGCCTCACAGAACAAGTTACTACATTACCTGATCCCAGGTAGGTTTAAGACTTCACCTGGACACAGCCTAAATTTAGGCAATAATTCAAGTCTAAGACACTTCTAGCAGTGCCCGCGCAAACGCTACTTCTGTCCCCCAGAGCTGTAGTCCAGCACCTCAACAAATTGACCGAGGAGACAAACTCCTGGCGAGTTCACAGATCTTGTCCAGTTCCGCACTTTGGTAAGCGGCCCTTGCGTCAGGCAGTGCATCAGGAGTCTATTTTCTCACACTGGCTAGAACAGCGCAAGGGGCAGGTCAGTCGGGGTTAGATCTGGGGGGAGGAAGAGCGCAGTGCGACAGGCACACATGAATATATCAAACAGCCTCGGCTCGGGGGAGAGCCAGCGCTGGCCCTGCCTGTCCTGGAATGCAGTCAGCTGTGCCTGGGACACCCCAAGCGGGGCCAGTGACAGGCACTTACGGCTGATGTATGTAACGCAGCGCTGTGTACAAGCGCTAGGCACTGCGAGGCTTGAATAAGACATTTGTTTCACCCAACAATGGAAAAGCAGGGACACGACAGGCCTCAGAGGCCTTCATAGAATCATAGAATCATTAAGGTTGGAAGAGACCTCCAAGATCATCGAGTCCAACCATCAACCCAACACCACCATGCCCACATCTCCAAGCTC
>NW_008824900.1:337199-342974 GCF_000699105.1 Pygoscelis adeliae | reverse complement strand
CCGCCTCTCCCCTTCTCCCACCTCTCTCTTTTAGGACTTGTTCTCCTAAAAAGAAACTGCTCTCACCCTCCGCAAGCAGGGCGGTCGGTAGAGCGGAGGGAGAGAGACGCTGGGCTTTGCTCCCCGGGGATGCTCACAGGGTACCAGACCTAACTGCTCCCCACACTCTCCCCTCCTAGGGCTCCCCGCCCCTGTGGATCTGCTGGTGCCGGAGGAGCGCAGAGCTCACGGTGAAGCCCTTCCCGCAGTCGGCACAGGCGTAGGGACGCTCCCCGGTGTGGATGCGCCGGTGCTGGATGAGGTGGGCGCTCTGCCGAAAGCTGTACCCACAGTCAGCACAGGCGTAGGGCCTCTCCCCCGTGTGGACCCGGTGGTGCCGCAGCAGGGCTGATCTCCACAGGAAGCTCTTCCCGCACTCGGTGCACTCAAAGGGGCGCTCCCCGGTGTGGAAGCGGCGGTGCTGGATGAGGTGAGAGCTCACGGTGAAGCTCTTTCCACACTCGGTGCACCCGTAGGGGCGCTCACCCATGTGGAACCGCCGGTGTTGGATGAGGGCTGAACTCACGGTGAAGCTCTTCCCGCACTCGGAGCACTCGTAGGGCTTCTCCCCGGTGTGGACCCGCTGGTGCTTCATGAGCTCGGAGCTCTGGCTGAAGCTCTTCCCACACTCCGTGCACTCATAGGGTTTCTCCCCGGTGTGGACCCGCTGGTGTCGCGTCAGGGCTGAGCTCACGCTGAAGCTCTTCCCGCAGTCGCTGCACTCGTAGGGTTTCTCCCCGGTGTGCACTCGCTGGTGCTGGACGAGCTGCGAGTTGCCGGAGAAGCTCTTCCCGCACTCGGCACACTTGTAGGGCTTCTCCCCAGTGTGGGTTACCTGGTGCCGGATCAGCTTCGAGCTCATGCTGAAGCTCTTCCCGCACTCGGAGCACTCGTAGGGCCTTTCCCCTGTGTGGATTCTCTGGTGCTGGACGAGATGTGACCGCTGCCGGAAACTCTCCCCACACTCGGCGCAGGCAAAGGGTTTCTCTCCAGTGTGGATTCTCCGATGCTGGATGAGGTTGGAGCTCACCCGGAAGCTCTTCCCGCAGTCCCCACATATCGTCAGTCTCCCCACAGAAGGATTTCTCTGCTGGATAATATCTGGCAGCCTCCTGAAACTTTTTCCACGCAGTGTCACTCGGCTTTGCCTCTTCCCCAGAGGTCTCTGAACCCTTTCTGACCTGCGTGGGCGGACTGGGTCCTGTGCAGGACTCTGGGAACTGTTCTCCTTGGAGATTCCCGAGAGTAAACCCTCGGGCTCCACTGGCCTGGGGATGCCTTGGTGGGCATTCTCCTCTTTCTTGCTCACAATCCCATCTTCAGCTGCAATAAAATGAGAATCCAGAGAGAAGTCACAGACAGGACAGGAAACTTTGGACAGGGGAAATCAAAAGGGGCCAAATTCTAAAAATTCAGCAGATTGGCTTTAAGTATAAACAGTTCTGATATTTCCCTCCAAACTACACAGTGGATTTTTCAGAGTATTCACAGAATAAACCCTGGAAATAGCCCTGCATGCATTGCCAGAACCTGAATCTACTGAAATTATTGGCATATTAGAGGTAGAAGTTTAGTGCTTGAATGGGAAAGATGGCTGCTCTTCCAGGATATTATATCTGAAAATGTTACTAAAAGTTGAACTGGGAGTCAGAGGAGGGCCATAAAGAACTGCCTTGTTTGGCAGAACATTACTTGGATTGCAACAGATGCAACCTCCCTGCTCTTGTGCTGCCAGTATTGCAGAGAGAGAGAAGATGCACAAAGACGACACTGGCCCTAAGGCGTGAGACACGGAGACCGCCTGGAGTCCGGCTTATGCCAGTCTTAGAGCAGAAGAAAGGTAACTTGATGCTGCCATTGGTGCAGAACAAATCCGTTGTGAAAGGCGGTTGGTGAACTGAAGATCCTCCACGGCCAATTCCAGATTATGCGCTGAGGAAATCCGATAAACGATGAAGATGAAGGTAGCGCAAGTCAGCGGAAGTAACGCTAGCCGAACAGTTATGAACGGCTCCTGGGACACAGGCAATGAAGAAATCCCTGCCCTCTTATTCACATAAAGTCTTGCAGAAGCATAACCGGTATGAATCTATGCCGCGCAGACTCAAGGTCAGCTGAAAGCGTTTCCAAGACAAGGGGCTTGCATGGATTCCTGGGGTACTTAGAGCAGTGACTCCTTCCAGCCCACTGCTCTAACGTAGTTTGATGAGCATCCCAGCAGGTTCAAAAGCACGTACCCCCAGCAACGCTGTGGCTTTTGCTGTCAGTGGGGAAATGCAGCTCCTCGCAGGCTTACTGACGGCTTATACATTGAATCGGCAAGACAGGACCGGTGTGGTATGCACCCTTCTGCTGTCAGGGAAGGGTAAATGGACGTCAGAGGGATGTACATGGGATGTAGAAACGGCAACATGCATCTCAGAGAGGCATCGCATCCAGGTTTAAGAGAGGTCAATCAGGGAAACAGATTTCCAGATGATCTCTTTATACAGACTTCCAGGGGTGAAGGATGACTCACTGTCGACTATATGTAGACCCAAAATATGGAACAGGCCAAGGACTAAAGCTGCAAACACGCAGACCTCCAGATTTGCCTGCTTAAAGATTCAACGGCTACCCCCTGGTTCTCTGAAAACTCTCGTGAAATAAACCAGTAACATATCAGTTGCGTGGGATTGATGTACAAACCACAGGCATTTCCTGTGGTCTGGCAGAGTTGAGATAAGGAAGTGCGTGCCTTGGAAGAGGAGAGTCACTACTGAACCGTAAGTATGCGATAAAGGAAGGAGAGTCTGGAATTTCAACCCAGGCTGATATACACACATATTTAATCTTCCTCTTTCTAGTCAGTATAAGAAAACATCACAATATGATTTCACAGTGAACTCCTGAGATACCTTTTATGGCAGTTTGGTGCGGTAGTGATGCCACTTCTTCCCTCATATAGTTTTCATTAAAATCATCCCTTGAGAGGAACAGAAACTGGAACTTTGCTATTCACCATGAAGGCATTTCCATTTGTCTGCAGCTGCTCCATCCAGGCCTGGAGGAAGAGAGAAAGGCGATATCCAAAAACAGGATAAGAAGAGTTTGGTTCTTACACGTAACTTGAAAAGGCCTTCAAAGTACATGAGAATCAAGTCTTCTATGGTGTTCTGTACTTTTTGGAGAAGGTCAGGAGTTTCAAGCTTCTTATTACAATGATTACAGCCATGGCTCCAGCTCTCAACTTCTACAACCATTTTTGTTACTTCTGAGCCACTAGGTATCTTCACTGGCATCCGGGACAAGTTGTCTGCAAAGGGTTTGATCAAAATCGCGATGACAGGAACTCACTGGAGGCATTTTAAGTGGAAGGAGAGTAAGTTCACAATGCTGAGGAAATAATACTGGAAGCATAAGGCTGAACTAGCAAAAATGAATAAGCAAGAAAGATAGGAAGGCTGTGGTTCTTCCTCAGCCTATGCCAATTTGGGTTGATGGTAAGACCTCTGATATGCCCAAGTCTGCCAGTGCTATAGCTACAAGGCAAGCTCCAGATAAGCAGAGTAAGTGTACGTATTGGGAGAGAACCTAAATATCACCTTAAATGTACCCCTGGATCTCTCTTTCTCAAGAGAGGCCAGAAGCAGAAGGAGTTTTGGCTGATGCTCTGTCCCGTCCCACAGCAGCGGGAGGAAACAGCCATCGTCTCCAGCACCGAATTCAAGAGTTCACAGAAGAGAAACCCGTGAGAACTATTAAAAATAACACACCACCGTCATGAGTAAGCCTCAGGCTGCTGGATGACATTAGACTGTGCTGGGGAGGTGTCACTGTATGCTTATCTTATCCCCTTCCCTGGCATCCACTTCTAGCCAGTCCCCGAATCCCCGAGGCAGGGCTCGGAGCTACGCAGACCTTTGGTCTAACCCAGCAGGGCTGTTCACACGACCTCACAACGCTGCTGGACTCCTGACTGTGGTACCTCGCTGCCGGGGGACTGGAAGGTGGTTGATGTGATGCCAGAGAAAGGGCTCGAGGGGAGATCTGGGGCCCAACATTCCAAGCAAACGAACAGAAATTGGACTAAGATAATTAATGGACAGATGGCCAAAGAGGGCAGACTGGGGAAGAGCTGGCATGGCCTTTGGAAAGAGATGTCTCACTTCAGAGACACTGAAGTGTGTTCACTGGAGTTCCAAACCACTTGGAGTTCTTCAGAGATGTCACCAATTTTAGCAAAAGGGAGATCTGGAGTCCAAAGGCATTCCCAAAAGACATTCGTCCTTCACCAAAACTGATAAAGAAACCAAGCTGCCGTGGGATGAATGCCCCTCAATAGGGTGCTGAGGGAGGGAAAGGGGAGGTGGAAATATCTGCTGATGATTCTGTGTTATTCAGGGTTAAAGACACAAAGGCTGACTATACAGATAAACTGTGGCAGAGCCTTACGATGCTGACCAACCAGGTGACAGCGGAATGACAGGGGACATTGACCGCAGGTAAACATAAAGAACTGCAGAGGGGAACAGCCTCTATACCTTGCACTTGTACCAGGATGGGCTTAGGATGTTCTTGGTATCGTTCAGGAATAGCACCTTGGAGGTAGAGCAGACGGATGAAAACCGCAGCTCCTAGGCAGACAAAACAGCTAGTCGAATGTTGGTGATTGTTGGGGAAAAAAATAGAGAATAAAAGAGAATGTAATTCTGCCTTGCTGCTCAAACCCCGCATCCTGACTGTGTGCAAGGGGGAGGGCGGATCCCCCATTTCAGAGAAACTCTAATAGAGCTGAGGAAGATAGAGAGGCATGACACGAATGATCAAAGGCCCAGAACAGCTTCTCTGTAGGAGATGACTCAACTGCCCATTCTGCTGGGAAAAGGTACAAGCTGGTAGGGGATATCATAGAGGACTATAAAAACACAAGTGGCCTGTGGGGTGGGTAAGGGATCCATCCTGCACCGTCTGTTCTAAATTAAGAACTACTGACATCAAGTGAACTACTAGAAGGCAGCTTCAAAGCAAACAAAAGGAGGCAGCGACTCATAAAACAGCTAAATAAGTTGTTGAACTTGCTGCAAGCTGTCATGGATGCTAGAAGGTACACAACTTCAGAAGGCAAGAAAATACACAGAGAGCTGCAAGATTTCAAGACATCACACGTCTAGTTCAGGAGTTTCTGAAGCCACAGATTGCTTGGGCCTGGGAAAGCACATAGGGACACACCACCGCTTGTCTGCTCCTCCCTGTGTCTCCAACACTGGCCATTGTCGGAGACAGCAGGCAAAGCTGGAAGGACCCTGGTCCAACCCAGTACCGCCACTCGTGCGCATTCTGGTGGGATTTGGGGATCCTGGAGCCGTTTTTCTCACCGACAGGTTCACAGATGATTGCACCGGCCCCTTACCTGGACAGGTGCCACTCACAACGGTCTTCCCTTCGTAGGCGTGGAGATGGGAGAACCACAGTTCCTCCTTCCGATCCATGTGGGAGATCATCTCTAGCTCCGCTCCTGGGGGTCCTGCTCTGGGAAAAGAAACGGGCAGGGTCAGACGAGCTGGGCTTTGACTGACTGCTCCGAGCGGAGTGGCTTCTGCACTTGGGAACTCGCAGCTCCCCGCCGAGCAGGGACCCCGGCCCCACGGGGCGCACGGCAGGGAGCGCCGGGCTCCCCAGCACCCCTACGGCCCCGCTGCCTGTGAGCGCCCCCACCGCCCCGGGGAAATTAATGCAGCCTCAGGGCTGGGGGCG
>NW_008824900.1:332292-336878 GCF_000699105.1 Pygoscelis adeliae | reverse complement strand
AGGCGGCCCTGCCTCCGCAGGCCGGCCGGTGCCGAGGGGCAGGCCTGGGCCAGCTCCCCCCCGCGCTCGGACGCCTGTAGGGCCTCTCTCCCCCGCGGGTGGGTTACCTGGTGCCGGATCCGCTTCGAGCTCACGCTGAAGCTCTCTCCACGCTCGTAGGGCCTCTCCCGTGTGGGTTATCCGGTGCTGGATGAGACACCATCGCTGCCGGATGCTCTCCCTGCAGGCCAGGGGTTTCTCCCTGGGTACCCGTGGAGGGCAACACGGACCCTTCGTTGCAGAAGCTCAGTGAACAAGACATGAGAGCAGACAGCGCTTTCTAAGGAGAAGAAAGTATCTAGAGGACACCAAAGCAGAGCTCTGGAAATTTGTGCTTGGCTCAGCGTCCTTCCAAGAGATGAGGACCTACCGGGGGCACTGTCAGGCTGCTGGAGCCTCCTAGGTCCCGAGAGTGGAGATGTGGCCTTCGATGTTAGGAGCGGGCTCGTGCTGAGCGTAGGCTCAAGCTTAAATCCTTAGCAATCTCACTCAGTCCTTAGTAATCTAAGCTTACAAGATGACTGCCTGGGCAGTAGAGCAGCTGGAGAGGCGAGGACCTGGGCAGAGAAATACTGCAGGTCCGTCTGAAACCCTCTTCTGGGGGACAGCAACTGAATCACAGCGATGTCTTTGCTGAAGGCTGCAACACCTCTCCCAGGCACTTGGTGTTTCGTTAAACGACAAGCAGCTTATATGCAATGCCTCTGAAAGAAATTTTATGCTGGAATGATCTGAAAAGCAAACAAGCACATTTGAAATGTCCTTGCAGAACAGCTCCAGTCCCCTTGGAGAACTGCAGGAAGGATTGCTCTCATATTTATCCCTTCAGTATCTAAACGCTGGCACTGTAAGCATACCTGGGCTCTGTTGGCCCAGTACAAGGGGAAGGCACAGCAGTCACCACTCTCTGCTTTACAGCATTCTCATGTTTTGTAGTTAAACTGGCTCCTACGTGGGTCTTGGCCATGGCAGAGCCCACGGTGATGGATCACTCCCACTCAAGAAATGCCATTAAGACAGGGTGACTTCTGGAGTTAAGTGGACACACAGAACTCTGCCCGTATACGAAAACAGCTCTCTTCTCACATGCAAGATTATTACATAAACATCTGCAGCACAGATGTTCAGAATAAACCTACTGAGACTATTTTTTCAGGCAGGAAACGTGACAATACACAAACCAACATGGTGGTAGCTGCAAAGGCATATCCATATCCCCACAGATAATGTCACTGTCACAGCAAATTTAGAAGCAGTGTTTTCCAAAGCTCACTCAGAGCTCACAAGGTGCATCTTGGTAAGACAGAAGCTTTATGCAACGCCAGTAACATACCTGCTCTTTTCTTTAACTTAAAAAACAACTAATACCTTAGTTGAAAAGTTGGGTTTTTTTTTTCTGCAGCCTTGGAAATGTTAAAGCAAACAGAAGTACCAAAATATTTTTGATAGCTGTTACTACACAGTTGGAAATAAAAAAACATGACAATGTGTTTTCCAAGACAAATGAGCCTGCATTAGGAAGGTAAGAAAACACAGAAATATCTACAAATCAAACTGTTTGGCAGCACGTCATCCCTGGCAGATGGCAACACCAGTGTTAGCTTGCGGAGGCACACTTTGCTTACGGATTAATGAAGCAGGTGAATGAGTAATTGCTTTCAGATAATTTGCAGTGTATGTCAGGTGTGTCCTTGTGGTCCTGAAGGCTGTAAAAGATTTTAAATCCTCTTTTCATCATCTGAGAAAAGTTTTAGAATTCCAAGAGACATTTCGTCAACTTCAGCAAGGAGGAAGCATGGAGGCAAGCCTCCGCAAAGCGGTCACCTCCAAACCCTGACAGCACAGATGTGATATTTAAAATCATCTTTCTGCATTAGGCCAAGACTGTCCAGTTGCAAGGTTTAAGGATGACAAAGATAGGAGGATGGAGACACTTTCAGTGACTAAAATTCCAATTTTTTTCCTAACATGGTAAATAGTTTTTTATGACACCAATGCTATTTGAACAATTGTCATTTATATCCATCGAACTGTGACACTGCATTCATTGAAAGTTCAGATGTAATAAAGAAATGATTATGAAATCTTTGATCATAAATACAAGTCTTACCTAAAAATAGAGAAAAAAAGCTGGGAAGGGGTCTTATTTATTTTCCCACATTAAGACTGGTAGGTAGCACTGAAGCTTTTTCCATCTATGAAGTGTGTACTTGAGAGAGAAATACACGGTACGTTGAGGGAAACATTTCCTAGCATGCCACTTAAAGGCAAGCCTTGTCCTTTTCACGTAACAAAGTCATCTTCTGGCAGCTCTTGCACAAGAAGGTGGGGGAAGAAAAGTGATGTGACTGCCAGGGAAGAAAACCATCCCAAACTCCTGAAAATTCACCAGACATGGCCGAAGACTTTTCTAGGAGGTCCCCCAAGCATTATACATGCCACAGCGACACTTGACAGAGAAGAGGAGGTTCGTAAGTGGTCACCCATTTCCCCTTCACCAGCAGCCCTCCCCTCCAAGGCCAGACAGGACCCTTCCCCACGGCCCATCCTCCTGGCAGACCCCGACACCTTCCCCCAAGTCTCCCTTACCTTAGGGCTGCACAGCCCAGATGAACCGGTCAGCTTGTCTCTCTCCAGGTAGCCAATCCACCGTTCATCAGCCACTGCCGGGTGATCTCTCCCACTTCTCCTTGCTGCTGGGCGCCCGTGTCAACTCCTCTTCCTCCAGTTCTCTGCTCGGGGTTTCAGCCAGTAGGGGCACAGACTGCGGGCTCTCGACTAGACCTGACATTGCCGCTTAGAAACCCCTCCCAAGTCTGTCATACGACATTACTTATAGTTTATCATTAGTACCTTACAAATTGTTTATTGTATATAATATAAATCAAATAAAACCAAAGACATACTGTATCAAAAATAGAAAAAATATTTTTATGTTCCAACTATATAAATACGTTCAGAAATCCAGCTTCTTTTTTTTTGAAGTGGTGTGTCCATTTTGTTCAGTGAGACTCTTTGCAGACTCAGAACTGCCAGAACAGACAAAAGTCAGAAGCTGTTGTGGAAGTAAATACATAGAAGGTGGCAATTTAGGGTCCAAGACTTCCCCAAGAGTCCCAGACAGTTTACAACCTAAGATCAGTCTCAGTTTGGAAATGAGACTGATCAGAGAAGTGGGTTTAGATCAGGTTCTAAGAAGGGCTGAAGAGATCCAGTGGTCGGTCGCTAGAATACTGTCTTAAAAACATCTGTCGGGGACATATTCATGCTACACTGACAAGGTAAAACGGCGCTCAGAAAATGGAGCAGATGGTATCTTTAACACAGATCCAGCATGCAAGTGAACATACACAACTGGATGTTCTAAACTAAAGGGCTTTCACACGACATCTGATGTCAGAGGGCACTTTTGGGAGCCATTGCAAAGAGTCTAGAAAAACACTTCCACTGTTTTGCAGCCATTTAAGAAACACAGATTAAGGAATTTTACCAGAGATTGCAAATTGAACCAAGGACAGAAGAAAGGCATTGTATTTCCACAGTTCTCCCTGCCCTAACCGGTTTCTTGCAGGCGGGTTATTCTACGGAATACCGGAACTTGAAGGGTGAAGCGTTTCACAGCCCAAGGCCAGGGAAAAGGTCTTGGCAAGTGTCATTGGGGGAAGCACCTGCCTCTAGAAGCACCAACAGGAAGAAAAGTTGGGGACCTAAAACCTATTAGAAAAATGGAAAGAAAAGAAAAGGCACAGGAGGGAAATCGGGGGAAAAAAAGAGGCTCCGGGTGACCTGTGTGCTGAAGGCAGGACGGCGACTGGAGGAGTTTGTGCAATTCAGAGCAGAGGGCTGAAACAGGAGCTCAGTTCGGACCCGTTCTCCAGCATGTCATCTGTCAGCAGGCCACAAGGAGGAGCAGTGCACCCACCGATCACAGCACCACTGCTAGCACCAGCCTGGAATAGGGTTTCCAGTTTATCAGGAAGGCCTCCATGTACAAAATTTTCAGGATGGAGGAGCGGGCTCCATTCAGTATCGTCTCCTCTGTTTTTTGTTCCCCTTTCTTTTCTGTTCCTTCTGTTTCCGGGCTCCAGCCGTGGTAAATGTGATACAGTGAGCATCTAAGAAGTCCAGCAGCTTTGCCTTGGAAATTTTAATGCCATTCTGTTTCAGCTCTGTGTGCAGCTCAGCCAGCTCAATTGGCTCATAAAATAGAATCTTGTGGTACAGGGCTGTGTTTGAACGGATGTAGCACCTTACTGCCTCCAGCTTTTCTTCTTCCCGAGCTGCTGCCTGAGATGCTGGAAGCTCCTCTTCCTCCTCCTCAGATGCAAAAGCACAAGCTTCAAATCCATTCATGAAAGAACTAAAAGCAAGATCAAGTAGACCAGAGATCAAGGAAAGAACAGGCCACCAAGGACAGGACCAGAGCTCCCCAAATCCCTGGTGGCCAGCCACTGTGACTCCCCCCTATAGGGTCACACACTCTCCAATACTGGCACCCACAAAATGAGTGAAGCAGAACACGGCACGTGTTCTGCCGCATGCCCCAC
>NW_008824900.1:322055-332216 GCF_000699105.1 Pygoscelis adeliae | reverse complement strand
TTGCTCCTGACCCATAGCACCTATACTGCTGCCATCCTGCGGCAGCCTCTGCCGCGCAGTGCTGTGTCATCCTCTCCCTACTCTAGCTGCAGGTTCCCGGCCAACACCGAGTGCTCCTTGTCGCTCTAACTTACAGAGACCAGGCATGCCAGACTTGGGCCTTGCCCACATGCAGCCACAAGCACTTTTGTGTTCTGAGAATAGCTTACTGGGAATTAGACTAAAAAAACAAAGCCAGTTTCTTTTGTAGGAGTGTGTTGACCTTCAGATGACAAGCCCAAGGAGGTGGCAGGGCCACTGCAGGCCACATGGACACTCACCTCTGTTTGCCACATTCCTAGCTCACCTCTGTCTTGCACTGTTGACTGTTTTGTCTAGTATTTTGTTCCCTTACCTCTGTGAACCAAAAGAGATGTCGCTTCCATCCACTGAAGAAACTGCAGACCCCTGAGATGCTGAGAGCATTGGTTCCTCACCATCAGCTGCCAGAGACCATCTCTCTGGAGATAGAGATGACCTTTTCTGCTCTTTGGCTCCTTCTGGGTGGTGTGTCATTTTAGTTCCCTCCTTGGGTGCTGCACAGCCTGTTTCACGGGATCCAACAAGGTCATCATCAGCCCTCCCCACAGGGAGCACTGAAGAAGCCGTAGCAACCTGCTTCCTTTTGCCCACAGCCCTCGAGGCATTGGCACGCTTTCCACCTGCAGTCCGGTCTGCCTTTGACTGCCTAGAGCGTTTGGCTGGGGACTTCTGCAGGGGAGGCTGGGAAGATGAGATTTCATCCTCAAAGTCAGAGTCCACGTCCTGGTGAGTATACTGGAATATCTCCTTCAGCTTCAACACCATCTGGCGTTTTGGGAGAGCACGAACTCCAAATCTGAAAGAGAAAGGTGGGAGTTTAGGTTAAGATAATGCTGCACCTTCCACTGTCACAGCTCAGGAAGAGGCTCAGGCCAGGAAATCCAGTGGTCAGCTGGAAGTGTGACATGACCTCAAAAAACACTGACTGGAGCTTCACCATGGTTTCACTTTCAGCCCAGGAGCTTTCTTTCACACTACCTGCCAGCAAGTTGCTGCTCATAAAGAGATGTACTCGTGGAGGTAACGCTAACCTGCTCAACTCCTTCTTCAGCTGTGGGGTCTCCATGAGGGAGTAAGCTGGCATTGGTGTCACTGGAGTGCTGGGAGGCTTGTCGTTCTCCTGACAGGAAGCTTCTGCAGCAGAATGAAATTACCATGTTCAGATTTAGTACAGAAAGGACTTAAAATGGCTGATATCTTCCCCTTTTAGTGGCAGACAGTCTAATATTATATAGTAATTGTTTAAGTAGCACTACTTTCCTGCAGGCTCTTTTAATTATTACTCAGCTTCATATTGGACAGAACAGTCAATACTTTTTTTTTTTCTAAACTGGGATACTTGGGTTTTTTTACTTTAAATCAGAAAACAGCTTAAATTAAGACATATGTCATGTCTGAATACAAAGCCCATCCAGTGCTTTGTTAGAACAGGCAACGTTTACGAGGCAGTTAAAAAAACATGTTTACTGAATTGTCTAAAGTGGTTCTTCTCCCAGGAAGGAAATTTCGTAATGAGGACTTGATGCAGAAGAAACTGAGCAAGTCAAGCTTCTGGGGTCCTGAGTTAGATACCGATTTAATGATACCGATTTGATACCAATTTACTGATACTGTGAAGCACAGTCAGTCTCACACGTCATGTTCTAAACACCTGTAAAACTAATCACTTAGTATGGTGTAATTAATAATATATTTAATTAGATACTACGAGATCAATTACTGGTCTTAGATGGAAGGAATCATGCAAGGATATGTGCCGGGCATGCAGAGGTCTGTTGCAAGGGCCCAGAGCTAGCAAACAGAAGGCAGCACAAGACAGCAGTGCATCAGCAGAGCTTTGCAGGAAAGCATGCATGAAGCCTACCCACGGGCAAGGATAGGCACCCACCCCCCGCTAGCCTCAACACAAGGAAACCCTCTGCGCCTGCACCACTGCGTTGCCTACCTGATGTCCTCGTGTATGTTAGCACAAGCATCGCTTCACGAATGCGTGAAAAGCAAGACTGTACAGAGCACCCGCTACTACAGGGAACAAATAAATATCCACTGGCATGCAAGCTGAATCTGTTTTGGTTAGGTTTCTTTCCTCCAGGTACCCGTAGCTTCTGCAAGGAGTACCATCACTACCAAAGAACCAGTGTGAACGAAATACAAGTGGCTATGCTCCAGGAATCCCACATTTAGATATGCTCTCTCCCACATCAGAAGATGACTGTACCTTCTTTGTGCCTGGCCCTGACAACTACTTCAAATCAGAAGGCCGAAAGATCCTTTCAATGTATCAAGTGAACCACAGGTGAGATGACCACTTCAAATGAAAACAATTTAACCTAGTCCAATAAATCTAGTATCAATACAAGCTCTCACCAGGAGTCTTTACAGGATCTGTCTGACAGGCACCTGCTGCACCTGACAACCTCTGAGACAGAGGAAGCATCTCTGGAAATTCATCTTCCTCTTCTCCATTCCAGTCATCCCAGATTTTGGAGTTCAGGTAACTCGGTCTACTGCCCACTGATGAACATGCCTCAATAGGACTCTTTTCAAGATGGAGCAAAGCTGTTCTTCTGCCAACAGGACTTCCTCGAAGAGGGGTACTGCCCTTTATTTCCTGCATGTGGACTGGGCTCTCCCACTGGTCATGCCAAGAGCCAGGTCTGGGGCTGCTGGCAGCGCTGGTCTTTGCACGGCTGACCTGGCTGGAGTCCTGCTTGTTACCTCTGACTGGTGACAGATATTCAACATGCCAGCAGTCATCAACGGGGAGTGGGGGCTCGTCACAAAGCAAGACGCTACTACTCAAAGAAGGCAGACTTACTTCCTTTTCACTGTCTTCTACCTCAATGACACTGATATTTGTTTTATCTTCCAGTGACTGCTCATGGCACGGAGGCACAGGTTTGGATAAAAATGAGATCTTGGCACATTTGCTTTTTATGTTGATGTGGCCAGGGGAGAGGAGAACTGGATCCACTGGAGAAACTGGTGGGGAGTTCTTGGAAAATGATCCTGCTGCTGAGCTGCTGGAAGGGCTCCTTTCACTGACTGAGCTCTCCATAGGCAAACGTTTGCCTGACAATGTTGTTTCACGAACTTTTATTACATTTCCAGTCATTTCATGGTTACTACTACCTCCTGCTAAGTGCTTTTTGCTGAGTTTAGATCCTGGACTCTTTAAAGAATTAATACTTGTGACCTGAGTCTGTGTTGAGAAACTTCTGCTTTTGCTCACAACCGGTGTGTCTGGCACTAGCCAGGAGCTGTCTGTAGCTGAAGACATTTCATGACTGAGCATTTTTTCAGGGCTCAGGTTTGGACTCCATTTGCTCTCCGTACAAGCATCTGTTTGTCTGCCGAGAGGCAATTTGGTGGACATCTTTACATCATTATTTATATGCACTGTGTCTGTAATGCCACATGAGACCTGGGTTGATCTCTGCTCTGTTTCAGTGACTGATGAGTTATGTTCAGGTTTTGGTATCTCAGGACCTTGTTCTACGTTTGTACATTTCAGTTGCCCAGGGATTTCCATTTCCTTCAGAGAGGAGCCTGACTCTGGCGACTTCTTGTCTTGTTGTAACTCCATTTCATCATCAGAAGATAAAACAATAACATCACCCTCCTTGTTCCCCTGAGCTGCAGCATCCTGACTTGTGATGACCAGTGATGACAACACCGGGACATAGGTATGCTTGTTTAAATCAACGTGGGGAAGCTCTGCTGGAGAAATTATGTTCTCGTTTCTTGATGCAGTATCCAGCTCGTTGGCTTTCTGAAAGTGTATTTCATCAGATGGGAACGATCTTTCCTTTTTGTTTTGCTTTGGTGTCGACACATGTTCTCTGGCAAACTTTGCCTCTGATTTTGGAGATGCAGGTGAAGAGCCAACAGCAGGAAAAAGGGGCACATAAGGTTTGGGAGGATAAAAACCGTTCCTACGCAGAGAGAGGTCTTTTTGTGACTTGCTGTACAGAAGTGAATCATTAACATCAACATGTTTTTCACTAGGAGCCTTTCCTGATTCTTTGATAACTTCTTTCACTGGGGAAGGCTCACAGTAATCTCCCTGAGTTGCAGAAAACAAGCGTTCATAACTTTCATTCATATTAGTATCACCGTGGAAGCTAGGAAACTGTTTTTCACAGTGATCTGCCTCGTCATGTGAAACCAGAGATGACTTGGAATCCTTCACACCTTCACATCTAACAGTCTCTCCTTCGTTAGCGGTGGCAGCATGGGATGCTACGTCCCATTTTTGAGGTTCACTGTGCTGAGGCACAAAAGTGGTTTGTGGATCATTCACACTCTTGCACCCATTTATATTCTGCATTTTCTCTCCTTGTGCAGACGAGTCACATTTAGATCCTTCCACATCAGGGTCATCCCTCAAATCTTTGAAGCTGTTGCTTATTGAAGCAGATTCAGGTCTCTTTACCTCTTCCTCCTCAGTTTGCTGGTTTGTATCTCGGGCTGCCTCAGTATCACTGCAGATGCTGCAGTCTGTTCCCTCGCTCACCTCCGTTTCACCTTGAACCATCTTTCTCTGAGTTGCAGCAAACTCATAGATTTCCTCCAGCTCCTGTTCACCCACCCCATTGTCATCTTCCTTCTGGCATTCAGGGTTCAGCATAGCTACTTCTTCCTCATCTTCACCCACCCACACTGACTTCAAGACGTCTTGAAAGTTCTCAGCTCTGTCCTCACAATCTTTGTCATCCCTCACAGAGATAAGATCATCTTCTGAATCCACTCCAGAAGACACCTGACTCTCTCCAGTGTTGTTTTCACACTTTGCCATCAGTTCTCTCACACCAAACCTGCAAGGATATAATAGTAACGTTAGTATTTTCCTCCTCCAGTATTTCTTCACCATTTGGCTACCTGATCACTCTTGTGAGCCTTGTAAAGAATTTGCATGAGGATGCTGGTTTCCTAAGATGTACAAGATCCAGTATACTCCTAAATTTCGGAATTCCCTCTTCCAGGTGTCACTCACATGAAAACATCAGGCTCACTCTTCCTTTTTTATGTTTGAGACTAAACAGCTATGACTACACTAAAACCCCTTTGCCATTTGCACTGGTGAGAGCCCGATGGAATGGCTAGGGCTGGATAACGTCTGTCATGTGCAAGCTTCATGGCTTTTTGGAGTGACAGGGCACCTCTGTACATACATTTTGGCAAGACCCAACCATTTTCCCCCCCTGTCTCAGCAACTGCTCCTCTTTCAGGCTCTTTACTTAGCGCACGCCTAGGATCACAACCGAGAGCATGGCTGACACAACACATTAGAGTTCTAAGCATGCAATACATTCTGCAAGTGTTGTTCAGATTAAGTGCATCGCCAGTGCAATGCTTCGAGAATCACATGTAGAAGATATGCTCATCATGGTCAACATCAGCTGTCAATAAACATCCTGAGACGAAACTCTTGGCAAAAGTCTGCTAAGCATATACTGAACATAGAAAATCTCACTTAGGTACAACCTGAAGAGAGACTCATGGAAAAGATGAGGGTAGGATGTTCTTATGTGCAAGTTTCGTTTAAGATGTAAGCAGAGGACTATGGAATTTGTAAGCCACTAGAACTGCAACGGAAGATATCAGGTTTGGGTCCATGTGGCTGAAAGCATGAGGGGATCCAAAACATGCTCACGATACAAACCTGGCAGCCAGAGCCCCCACCTGGGGCAGCAACCCAGCAGGGATGTCAGCATCAGCAGCATAAAGGTATCGCAGGAACGCACACACCGCCTCTCCTGTCACATCACTCAGCAGCACACGGCGTGTCTGCGCATTCCCGTCCTCCTCCACTAAGAACCCTTGGCTGTGAACCTGGGGTAACAAGAAAGCAAACAAAGTCCATTCGCTAGTAAAGGAACAGCAACACGCACGTTCTTGTTCCTATCAGCTTACTCCTTTCATTTGCCGAAGTCCTACCCTGGGACCGGGACCTGATGCCTCAGAGGGAAGCTAAGATGACCAGTTGTGCAGAGCTTCATATGGAACAGGCCATTTCCTTCCTGACCCTACAGCTGTTAGCTTCGATAAAGTTTAACTACTCATTTTAGTCACACATGTAAAAGATGGTCTTAGACTTCTCCAGTTAGTTTTGGAATCAAATTACTTCCCAGAGCACAATTTCCAGAGTTATCTACACGTCTCTACAAGCGAGCTTCCTCTGATCTGTTTTGAATTTACCTACCCTTGATGCACTGCCAAAACTCTAGTTCTCGTGATGTCTCACAGGAAAAGAGACACCATACAAAATACTACTCCACTGAACTGGACCATTATCTGTGTGGGTCCAACTTGATCTCAGGTTTTGGCAAAAATGCATCTCCAGTTCAGTAAGGTCTCACTTCCTTTGCAGCCAAATCATGTATCGTGCTATCTGAAAGTCTCTCCAAAGTTAGGGGACGCCATGCAACAGAAAACACGAGCTCCAAAGTCATCTCTGATTAATTACTGTCTCCTTGTTACCCAAAATCTTTAACAAAGAAGAGCACTCCCTCACCTATACAGAAAATAAACATGAAATGCTGCTCTGCAGGTGGGGACTTACAGGAAAACAACTCTCTGCAGGCATCAGAAATACAGCATAGGGCCAATCCCACAACTCTACCCACACAAATTATTCCAGCCCACGAAAACAGTGGGTGGGAATGCTGAAGCCAGACAGAGTTGCAGGGAAATAATAAGAGAACATGGCTAACCCAATAGTTTTTAAAGTCCTTTGATTTGTGGGCACACACACATTTGCTAATAGTTGTGAAGATCCCTTAAAAAATTCATACTAAGACTGCTGTATGGCATATATGAACTTGCTTCCCCTCCCCGAACTTTGGTGGACCCCTTAGAAATGGCCTGAGTCACCTTGGGTGGAAACTACTGCCAACATGCATGAGGATAAAACTAAACTTTCCGAAAGGGCAGCTTTAAAGAAAGCTCCCTTTGTCAGGGACCTGGCTGTATGGACTGGTGACAGCGCGTAAAAGAGTAGAGTTCAAATGTTAGGCTCACTGCCTTTCACTGTCCCGACAGGAGGCTGCATAGGAGCAGGCTGGGAACTATTCAACCCAAAATGCTTCTGGGAACATAAGAACTACTTCACTAGCCTTGCAAAAAGCACAATTCAGCACAGCTACCTCCAAGGCAATTGTAAGAGTGACAAAACCTCTGTGTAGGTTACTTTAAAGCGCTTCCCGGAATCTGTCTACTCCGTACTCAAGCTTCCCAGCCTGGGTGACAGGCAGGACACACCAAGATGGACAAGGCAGTCTGCACTTGCACAGGTACAAAAATTCAAGGGCAAAAAGCACTTAGGAAGCTTCCTCCATGGCTCACAGGCAGAATGCAAGGATCCTTGCCTCCCCGTAGTCTCCCTTAGGTTTCCTAAGCTGAAAACCCACTGCAGGTTCAGAGGCACTTGCCCTTAGGCCCAGCAGTGCTCTGTGCTGATTCTGTAGCATTAACTGATTCTAGGTGTGGGCAGTCTGGGCTTTCCTGAAGCAGAGGAAGAAAGTACGTCAGCAGTACTTACAACTTGAATGGCCTCTGGACACCGTGCATACAACACAAACATGTGGGCATAAAGGACTTCCCCACAGTCCACCTGGAACTGGACATCACTTAAGTGAGGGTTGTTGACCATTGCACTGAAATCTTCAGCCAGCAACCTGAGAGAGGACTAGAACACAGAAGGAAACCAAAGACGAAAGTTATGTTACAGCTGTCAAACATTTCCCTGACAAATAAGAAGGGAATAACCCAGTTTATCAGCATTGCTGTACTGTGGGTCCTGGATACCGTACTGGATACGCTGCCTTTGCCTCCTGAAGATAATCATCAGCATGATCAACTTCAGGTCTTCCATAGGACAAATGGGGCTGCTCTTGTTCAACATCTTTACCAATGATCTGGATGAGGGGATCGAGTGCACCCTCAGTAAGTTTGCAGATGACACCAAGTTGGGCGGCAGTGTTGATCTGCTCGAGGGTAGGAAGGCTCTGCAGAGGTACCTGGACAGGCTGGATCGATGGGCCGAGGCCAACGGTATGAGATCCAACAAGGCCAAGTGCCGGGTCCTGCACTTTGGCCACAACAACCCCGTGCAGCGCTACAGGCTTGGGGAAGAGTGGCTGGAAAGCTGCCCGGCGGAAAAGGACCTGGGGGTGCTGGTCGACAGCCGGCTGAACATGAGCCGGCAGTGTGCCCAGGCGGCCAAGAAGGCCAATGGCATCCTGGCCTGTATCAGAAATAGTGTGGCCAGCAGGAGCAGGGAAGTGATCGTGCCCCTGTACTCGGCACTGGTGAGGCCGCACCTCGAATACTGTGTTCAGTTTTGGGCCCCTCACTACAAGAAGGACGTTGAGATGCTGGAGCGTGTCCAGAGAAGGACAACGACGCTGGTGAAGGGTCTGGAGAACAAGTCTTATGAGGAGCGGCTGAGGGAGCTGGGGTTGTTCAGTCTGGAGAAAAGGAGGCTGAGGGGAGACCTCATCGCTCTCTACAACTACCTGAAAGGAGGTTGTAGCGAGGTGGGGTCGGTCTCTTCTCCCAAGTAACAAGCGATAGGACGAGAGGAAACGGCCTCAAGTTGCGCCAGGGGAGGTTTAGATTGGACATGAGGAAAAATTTCTTTACTGAAAGAGTGGTTAAACATCGGGACAGGCTGCCCAGGGAAGTGGTTGAGTCCCCATCCCTGGAAGTATTTAAAAGACGTGTAGATGAGGCGCTCAGGGACATGGTTTAGTGGGCATGGTGGTGTTGGGTCGACGGTTGGACTCGATGATCTTAGTGGTCTTTTCCAACCTTAATGTTTCTATGAAATAAGCAGACAAGTCTAACAGACATTTCTGGCTTTGTTTTCCTCCACTTTTTCACAGTCTGGCAATTGTGAAGAAAGGGCAGTTGTGTTGTATTCTACTGTACTTGTTCTGCCTTGTATTACAGCACATTATCACCCTCAGATCTTCACCACACCATTTCCTGATGTGGTCTAGCCACTGCCTACAGTGGCCTCTTGATCTACTGCGTTCCACCACATTTTTAGGAAACTGTAATTTCCACTTTGACAGACTTGAACTCAATTCACTGTAATTAGAGTAAGAGGAAAGACGATGACTCAGGGATGGGGTAATGAGCCTTTCTTCTCTTGTTCACTGTCTGGCAATGACAGCTGAGAAGAGCAGCTCTGCAACAAGGGGCCCACACAGAATAAAACTAATGCAGCTGTCGAGTTCAAAGGAACTTACGTGCTTGTTACTGAAATTTTGAAAATTCCACTCAATTATAAAAAAGAAACATAATTTCTGTTATCGTTCTAGAATCCCTTGCTGGAATTTTGGAGAGGGCTTGTTGACTGAGCTACCTATGCTGGTTACTGGTGATGGTAAGGTCAGGCCTGGGGCGTGCTGCCAAAAACAGCAATGATGAACGCTCTGTTTCTGCTCTGGAGCTGCTCCCAGTATGAACCCACCCCAGGCAATCTTCTAAAGACTCAGATCCCTCTAGGCAAGTGTTGTGGCTCTGGAGGTGGCCAGTGCTTCAGAGAAGTGTGAAATACCCTCAGCTCACAGTTGAAAGGCTGTCTGACTGTAAGTGGAAACCAGTTTATAGTTAACACACTAATCATTGACCTCGTGCTTTTCAAACCTACTGCAGAGTTGAGGAACTGCAAGTTTTATTCCAGTGAACATCTGCATGAGATGCAGTTCCACCTGGAACAACACAGCTCTTTGTTTTATTAGCAGGTTTCTACATTAGTAGTGGACTCTGGAAACCCAACCTTTCTACTTGCTCCAGCATGTGTTTGCAGGCAGCCAACACTAATTAGCACCTAAACAGCAGCAGACACCCCAACACTCCTTCCAGGCCTTCATAGGTGGGCTAGAGAAGACTCTGCATGTCGTGGCAGTGGTCTGGACTGATCTCCAAGGGGAAGACAGGAAGCTCAGTCTGGAAACTAATCTGATGTTTCTTGCTTTCTTATTCTTGGCAGGTAGGATACCTGCAAGACAGTACCTCAGGAAGCCAGCAAACCCAGACTCCCGATGCTACATTCCAGGCAGCAAGCCC
>NW_008824900.1:312240-322038 GCF_000699105.1 Pygoscelis adeliae | reverse complement strand
TATAAATCAGGAATGGGGAAATTAAGTAAGGCTAGAAACCTCCTGGCTACACCATTCTCTGTGCAAAGCAAACAGACTGGTCGGAAGACAGGTCCAAGGGGGCACGTGCTCCTGTTGGAGAACACACCAGAACACTCACTCCTACCCAGGAGGCCAGCTACACTGGACTCCACAGATGTGACAAGGGTCTTAAGCATGGGTGGGGGGATGTGTTACCAACGCAATGGATGTATTTGCTCTACATGGTTACACTCTGCCTGTGCTCATATAAAGCACAAATCTCTCCCACTGGCAATCCAGCTCTTCAGCAACACTTCATTTGCTCAGGAAAACTATCATGGAGTCAAACTAAATCTGAAAAAATGATCATACTGGGTTTGCTGGTAGCAACTGAGTTTCAACAACAGTATCAGAACAGTTTCCGTATTGCTACAGGCCTCTGGTTTAATAGACTCAGAAGCTTATAAAACAAGATGTTTTTTCCTGCTAAGGACTTCTTTTTTTTTTTTTTTTAAATACTCCCAAAGAATATCTAGAGTTTCTGTAACAAGTAGCTGGGATGCTCAAGTTTAGTAGATTCCCACCTCACAGAATTGTCTCCTTCTAGAAGTCTCTTAATTCTATTAGCACAACATGAAAGTGCTTTCTCAAGGCATCAAAATTTATCTGGCATCAAAAGCTACCAGCTTTCATAGCATGATTATTTATTATCAAACCAAAGATAGTAAGTTTCACCAGATAAAGTGGATGACCCTGGTAAGAAGGTAAATTAGGGTTTTTTTTTTCATATGCATTTCAATTGAAGAAAACTGATAATACATCCATGGGGGATTACGTATTTACTGGTGCATCTGAGGTAAGATGTGATCTACAGAACACTGATGGCTTGATTAAAAAATCATCTGTAACTTACTAGCCTGTATTCTTCACCTAGTCACCATAGAGAGCACACTGATTTTCAAGCTAGATCCTCTGATACGTGTTCCCACAACTGAGGATTTTCTATACCAAACCTTTTAAAAGCTCACATTAGCGGCAAAGAAGTGCTCATCTTCCACGGACCTCACAGCATTCCACATCATCTATCAGGCTTTTATGCCAGATGAGAGAAATTAGTGCAAGTCAGCCAGTCCTTGCAAGAATTCTCTCTTCCACTGCAAGGCACAGCGTGGAAAGGAAGGTGACAGAGGAGGAACAGCTCCATTCAGAACCACCTGCAGTAGCTGGGTGTGTGAGCCTGCAGAAGCACCAGGCAGCTCTGTCCCTCCTGGGCTGCAGCCAATTTTCTCTTGAACAGCCTGGGCATTAAAGCAGAGTACTGCCTAACGTGGTGCAGCTGCATCCCTAGTTCCTACCCCCAAATACTCTTAGTGCTATAACATAACTCTTTAACCTGGTTCTCTTTATATAAACTATGCACAGTGTTACCTGTCATTTTAAATCATCTCTCTCATCAGGTAGGACAAGTACTGAAAAATCCACGGGCCTGCTTGTGGGCATCAATGAAGTACCACCATGTGTGCTGATCTCACCTGTGCCCATGATGATTCCTGAGTGACTGTGAACCTTAAGCACCTCTTTGTTTCTATGGAAAGGAATGGGAAATATTCCATACTTCTTTTAATTGCACAAATGCAATAGCTTCTTTTTTACAGTGATAAATAAGTACAAAAAAAGTAGAAAAAAAGGGTTGTCCTTACTCTTTTACAGCCGCTTGTCAGGAGGCTCTTCTCTTTGGATGGGGGCACAAAGCCACTATGTGGAGTATCACTGGAAGCCAGTTCTTCTCCTCAAAGAAGAAAATGCACATCACAAATCACATACAACTTCTTTGTGAGACAGAGTGATGTAAGAACTCCTAACAGGATCCTTGCCATGACAGCTCCCCAAGACAGCTGCTATACCCAGCCTGACTGAGTTGAAGGCTCAGCCTCTCCCTCATGCCTTTATCGGAGGGTTTGGCTCTGGGCTCTGACAGGCTGTGGGTACCCGAGTATCCTCCAGCCATAAGCAGCACCAATCTACTGCAGATCCGTGTGTGCCATAATCATCCAGATGGAGGAACTGCGGAGTGCAGCATGCTTCTCCGCTTTCACGTCTCAGTATTCCTGCAGTGGGAAAAAACCTACGGCACGGAGCAGGATGGGACATGCCACGGCCTCATCCTAGCAGACAGGCAGAATGTATCTTGGATCTGCATTTCAACCTAGACAAAATGTTGTGGGCTCTAGTGCTCAGAGGCAGCCAGTGAAATCAGTTTCGCACAGCCTGAGCCCTGTGGTACTCTACAGAGCACACAGAACAGGATGCAGAGCAACACAAACAATTAATGTCTTCAGAAATGGGTTCTGGTGCATTAGTGTCTGCGCAGTGTTTTTTCTCCACCTGGTCTCATTTACACACACAATATACATTTATGTGCGGAAATGACTTCCCTCACCCAGGAAGCTGTATCTCCACTGAAATCCCAGGAGTAGTTTTATAGGACCAGGAATCATTTGCTGCAGTTTAGTCTAATATTCTATTTAGATAGAATATTCTATTTAGATAGAATATTCACGAGGAATATTCTATCCACGTGAAAATGCAGACAGGTGAACTTAGCAACCATGTTCTCTTTCACAGGTGAACAGGAGACACACAACACATTCTGGTGAACAGCCAGGCCATTTTAAGGGATATCATTGACCTTGAAATGTGCAGTTGTGCACCACATGCAACTATGACTGGGGACATTAGAGAGTTGCCCATAGACGAATTCTAGGTGTTGTATTTTTTCAACCCTGTATAGGTACAGATAAACTTCAGGTTTGTGTAATTGATGTACCAACATAAAATCATCTCTCATGCACACTTCTCTCATCCAATTGTCTCAAGACCTGAAAAGACAGTGCACATAACAGAAAGACTGTCCAAATAGCAGGGATGAGGATTTTGTCCCAGCTGTTGAAAATGTCCGGGCTCCCTCCTGGCAGAAAATACTTTGATATCCTTAAAGGAATTTTAAAATAAAATTTAGTATCTGTTGTCCAGGAGTTCTCTTAAATGCTGGGATTTATGAATCATTTCAGAAACGTCAGCTTGATTGTATCTAGAGCTTGCCGCAGAAAAATGTCCCCCCACAACATCACCTCTTGGATCAACACCAACATCCCTTGGGTGCTGTCATGGCTCTCCTAACTTAGCACAGCATAAGTCTGGCTCTGTGTAGCTGAAGGGACTAGGGACAGGGCTCACAAAGCTGCCAGAACTTACCTGGCTGCTCCGCTGCCTGAACATGGTCGACATCAAGGTTCCACTGAGTAAGGGTAAGTCCTTCCCTGGCCAACTCAACTAGGTCCTGCAGGGTCTGAACATCCTTCTGGCTGTGAGATAAAAACTGCCCATCTCCTTCAGGGCCTGACTTGGATTTGTCAGAAGTTTGGCCTCCAACCTCTGTGCAAGAGGGCTCATGAGAACTGAGGTCAGGCTGAAGTTGCTGGGATACTTTTGGCTGATCAGATCCCACCAAGGGCAGAGGGTTCTCTGGCTTATGATTCTGATCAAAAGAGGAGGAAAAAAAGACATCAATAACTTAGGTCTCGTTTTACGTATTTGCAGAGCTCGGAGTACAGTCTCTACTTCATACTTCTGAAACATCTAGTAAAGGATTACAGAGCATTCCCCAGGTACAGGGGCTTCCGAGGCAAAAACTCTCTGCGGTTTTATGAAGGACTCTCCCGAGATAAAACAGCTCTGAACAGAAGAAAGGAAACTACAACAGAAAATGCAGAAAAGGTGGTTTCTCCAGGAGCATGTCTGTGCAGGCAATTGCCAAGCATGGAGAAAGGATGGTGGAAATGCTCCCACTCCAACACCTAAATATTTCATTATAGCTGGAGCGCCTGGCAACAGTCACAGCTGAAGCTCTCCAGGTGCTTCTGTTCTGAGTTCTGAAATGCTTTTGCAGTTACATGTAACTAAATCAAACTTTCACCTTGGAGCTGTATTTTCCAGATTTGATCTGTTTCCCAATAAAAATAGTTTTGTTTGTTTATTTCTAAGTAAAAATGGTTTAGCCATTTCTGTGAATGGAAAGAATCAGATGGGAAAACACACTCTTGCCACGATTTTAAAGGCTCTTCTACTTTTTATTTTTAAACTTCTCTGGTAGTTTTTGGCTTGAACGGAAGGTCAAAAATCTTCATGGAATGGAGCCTCTCCAGTACAGCCCTAGCCTGCGATAAGCCAGTGAAAAACTCTGGGCTTTGACTAGGGAAGAAGTATTAAATAAAGCAACTACATATGCACAGTAGTTTTTGAACAGAAGCATCAAATTCTTCGAGAAAAAAATGAGGGAAGGAAGAGAAGTGACATCCTTCTTCTCAGTGAGCAAGTGTGTGATAAGATGAGACTAAAAGAGCTTTGTCTACTTCTGTAGGCACTTTTTATAAAAATGCAGAGCACTGGAAGAGGCAGGAGGTCTAGATGAAAAACAGAATGAAACAGTGGAACTGAAAACTGGATCAAAGCTCATATGCAACAAGAGGCAGTGGGATGCACAGGGAAAGCCTGAAGTGCAAATGCTTCACTTTGCAACTCTAGGTGCTCCCACCTTCTCCTCTGTGCAAGACAAATATCAGTCTTCAGTTTAACTTTTCACCCAGATACTTGCTGAGTGCAACACACAGGCAAAGCTCATACTAGAATCAATCAGAGAAAAGTGCCAAGAAGGAAAACAAGAGTCAGGCGGCTGTAAACGTGAACAAACTAGTAGCAAAATACCACAATGGGGTCCCTTTACTCAGTACTCTCTGTTCCCATCAGTTATATTTTCTGAAACCTCAAGGAATAACATGGTAACGTGAGCCTTGGTCTCCTCTCCAAAAGGGAGAAATCAAAGTTCAAGAGCATAAAACCTAACTGTGTAAGACCAGGGGACAACAGGGCACAAGCAGCGAGTAGGAGTATGCAGAGGCAGGGGATCACTCATTTAAATACCAAATGAGGGAACAGAAGGGTTACAGGGCAAGTGAACTAGGGCACACAAGTCTCAGAGCAAGGACAAAAGAGCATCGCACCTGCACAGGCTTCCAAGGTACAATGGGAGGGGTTAATCCAGCAGTGTAGAACGATTCAGGGTCATAGGGTCCTGTCAGAGCACTGATATTCCATAAAAAGCACTCCCTGGTTTTGGACAATGGCAAGAGCCAGGTTGCTTTTCCAGATTCATCCTCCAAAATCCTGCTAGTGGGAAGCTGAGGGGTGGGAGGGAATTCCACCTCTTCTGCAAGCAGCATAGCTACTCGCTCTTGGATCCTCTTGCGGGCCTTCTCCGGGTCCTGAAGCAGTAATGGTGGAGGTGCAGCTGGGCCTCTTTTACGACGTTTTTTCTCTTTAAAAAGAAAAGGAAGAGGAACCCAAATAAATAAACAGCTGAACACATAGGGCAGAGGAGCTCAGCATGCCAGCTCCTTCAGCTGTTGTAGTCAGTGATGACAAAAAGGCGACTACAAGTTGAACACAACTCTTAAGATTTCCACAGGTAGTCCGAAGCCTCACATCACCCTTATCGGAGAAATGAACTCCAGAAAAGACTGACTCCTGCTCACGCTGCTCTGCTGCCTGTTCAGAGCAGTCACATCTCTACAAAAGCTGACCATTACGGAAGCAACTGACATCCATGCAGCCTACCCCCCAGACCCATGGAATGGTGCCTGTATGGCACTTGACTAGATCCCAGTGCTTTGCAAAAAAGGGAGACAAAAATGCCAACGAATTCACGAAGGACTCCTTTTTTTGTGTACAGGTTACTGATGATATCAAACCACAGCTCACACGAACACTGAGCAGCTTTCATTTGGAAATCCTGTGTCTTACTCCCTTTGCCTTACTAATGCCCAACTCCAAATCCAACTGGCAGTACCTATTGGCAGGAGGAGACCCGAGCAGGGTCCTGAAGAGTGAAGTCTCCCCTCTATACAGCACTCAACACTCTCCCCTGGCAGCTGTCTATCTTTCTAAACCTTTTTGCACACTGAAATAGTGAAGCACATGCTCAACAGCATGTAGTATACACATATGTCCGTTACCGAAAGAAAACAGAGATAAGAGATAAGGCTGAAAAAGCTGCATTAATCCAGGTTGCAGCAGGACGAACAGGAAAAAACCTACTGCAGGAGAAATAACAATAATCTTTTCATGTTATTTCTTTTCACTTCCACAGTTTACAAAAAAGAACAGCTTATCTTAAGAATATTTTACAGATTCAAAACAATCAATCGGTGAAAAAAAGCATGAGATTCCTAAGGGACTTCACTAAAACCCATGGACATCCTGCAGTCTTTCTTGACTGTGTGTGGATACTGCATATTGTTGAAGCTCTGACAGCTTAAATAAAATAGAAACAGGGCTGTCATCCCTCCTATACCCAACAGGAAAGTTTTAGTGAAGAGCAGCCTGTGTTACATTACTCCTCCAATAACACAGCCTTTGACACTAATTCACTTTAACACATACCTGATCCTGGCTTCCATTTGATTGGCAAAGCAGCCACTGGTTTCACATTTGTAACTGATTTTGCTTGTTCCTGCTTTTCTTGCTCCAACAGAGAGCGTGACATTGCCATAGCAACCAGCAAATCTTCATCCTTAGTCTCCAATTTGGCCCTCTTCTGCATTTTCTTTGAGTCCTCTTTGGAGGAGCCTTTTCGCTTTGACCTGCTTGGTTGATTGCTGAAATACAAGAATGCAGCAGGAAGCCTAAGTTAATGTGATTGGATCAGAGACAAGAAACACTGAGCACTCCAGACCAGCTGCTCTCCTTGCTCAGAAAGATTCCCATATCCAGGATAATGAGAAACCATTCACACTTTCTTCCCTAGCAGAGAGCAAAGGATTTCTTATCATTCATGGACTTTAGAGCAATTTAGAGAAAATCTTATTTTGAAAAGGTAAGCACAAGACCACAGCACCGATGTAAGCATCTGCTATCTCTACCTTGAATGCTTTTTTGTACCAAAGGGGAAAAAACAAGTCGAAGCAGGGCAAAACCAAGATCATCAGAAAACGCTTTCCCACTCTTCTGCTTCCACAGGGAACAGGCAACGGTACTTCCTCAGCACAAAGGGACTTACGAGCCCTTATACAAATTCAGTCAGGCACCACTTGCTGTACTCTGAAGATTCCGCTGAAATCCAAGACAGCAGATGCAGCTCTGTACTGAGCACATTTCAAAACATCATGTCTGTTCCCTCCTTGGCTCGGGGTGGAAGGCACATATATCCAGTACAGCCACAAGCCGAATAGCTGAGGCATTGGCACGACAGATGCTCGGGAGAGACTGCACGCTCGTACTATGTGGTTTGCTTAACAAGCTCAAACACACCATTCAGCTTTACTGCGTAATTGCCTCAGAGCACAAATATTTCTGACAAACCAGTGTAAGATTATTTACTCCCCATTTTGCTCCTGCCTGCTGACTTTTAAAGTCATCCACCACCTGACCACTTCTGAAGGAAAGCAAGATGACTTCTCCAACTACCTACCACATTCTACCCATGTGGTACTGGGTCACGGCTCTACTTCACCTTCTTTGGACTTGGGGCCACCCAGCCTGCGAGCCTACCTTGCTTCTACCGTTCAGCCCCAGGAGCACAGGGTCAACGTCTCTCAGGCCGAACAAAGCAACCAGCATCTTTTATTTTCACCAGCTTACCTGGGACACTGAAGAGGTGCATCACCATGCAAGGACACCTGCAACTGCACTGCCTGAAGAAGCAGCTTAGGAGGAACATCCATCTCGACAGCACAGCGTTTCAAGTGACTGACTCGGCTCTGTGGAGTTTGGAACTGCTTCCCACAGATGGGACATTCAGGGACCAGTGGTTTGCTGGAGGATTGCATCTGCGCTTCTTCCATCTCATCCAGACATCTGTGAGATGATGGCAAAGCTTACCTCTGAAGACTTTAAAACTGTCCATGCTAAGATTTAAACCACAGTAAAGAAAAGGGAGCACAACTATTCCTAATATCTGCAACAGCCAAAGAAACATCCCCTAAAGAACCAAGAATTATGTACCCACCACTGTGATGAATATGACGTATAACAGCTACATGGAAGTTATGGCCTCAGAGGCATATTAAAAACATGTTGCTCAGAAGCAAGTGCAGGTAATAACCTTAACTTCACTGTGTGTCCATCACCTAATCCCTCTTTCTGCATTCATTCTAACGTTCCAGCTAACTTATAAACCACAGTTAAAAAAAGAATCACCTTACCAGAGAAACGGTAAGTCTTCCTCACCTGAAACAGGACTACTTCTTGTCCTTCTTACTACTTTTGCAGGCATGACCACATGCAGTGTCAAGAATGCAAGCGTTGTCAAGTGAGATATCTGACTTGAAAAGGACAGTGTTTTATGCCACAGAAAAGGGACCAGTCGAAATGAACACTGCACTTAAGAGTGAAGGATAATGAACTTCTAATGATTTCTGGTAGGCCAAAACTATGTAAAAATTTTTAATGGTTCTGTTTCTGTCCTCTCCAAAGAGATTCAGGGTGTGAAATCCTGGATCTGCAGTAGCCGTTATAAAAATCACTCCCTCATTAGGTAATGACACACACTACCTACACACATAGGCTTGTGTAAGAAACCATTCATCTGATGTACCAGGACTGGTGATTACTAGTTTGCCAGTGCATCTATCCATCTACAGCTTTACTTCTTGTGATAAAGACTGCTATCAAAAAATCCATTGCTAATATAACCTTGTAATCTCATAATATGATTACATGCTCAGTAGCTCAGAAAGCAGACTTCATTTCCAAAAAACATTTCTGACGCACTGTCACTGTTTTACAACCTCCGTCCTCTCAAGCAGCAGTGAGTATCTGAAGACAGAAACAGCAATAACACCTCTAAAGCTGCAGCTGCAGATAACCCTAATGAATGTGAGCCACTCAGTAACATGATGTAGGACTGGACAAATCACATCACTCTTGCTCCCTGAAAGTGCTGGAATTAAGACATTAAAACCATTCAGAAGTGCTGCTTCTGATACTTTCTCAACAGAGAAGCACAGACTTAATTTACAAAGAGCTATCTGTACATAATATATTAACAGTACTTGATATTTACCACTAAGGAAACTATTAAATTAAGGGCACTAATTTCAATTTAATTGCATACATGCTGACAAAAGAGAAGGCAGAGACACCTTCCCTTAGCCTCCCTACTCTCATTGTCAAAGCTCTAAGTGCAAGTTAGTCATCCTTCTGAACAGTATCACCTTTCCCTCAGCAAACAGCTTGGATACGCAGGACATACTAGATGTCCTTAGACAAACGATTTTTAGCAAAATAGATCAAACATGACTTTGTTGGCTGAAGTAGGTAGATCTCAGAATCTGCAGTAGTGGGTCCTCATTAATTTTGCTAGCCACTTTACAGTCGCAGCCCCTCTGCCACACTACTGATGAAAGCAGCCTTGGCCTTACAACACACATGCAGAAGCCCTGCAGGGCCAGACAATCAGCCTCTGCTTTGAGATCAAAACGACTTGTTAATTCAAGCCATTAAGGTCAATGCCACTATGCAGACTCCCCTGCTACCCCGTTCTGTAATGGCTAAGCTGACCGAGCGGTCTATGAGGTTAAGTGGGAGAGGATGTGGAAAGGACACATCATGCTGGTCTTTCACCTGTTAACGTGCTGCTCACGTCGCGTTGTGTTCATGGCTGAGAGATCCTTCTGGCAGATCTGACAGAAAAACAAGCCTGCATCCTCTAGGCTTGCCAGGGCTTCCTCTTTGGTTTCCTGC